>NC_044911.1:24617752-24917752 GCF_001633185.2 Quercus lobata | reverse complement strand
ACACGAGGTGTTGACATCTTCTCCCCAAAATTTTTGAGGTATTTGCTTGTTAAGCAACATGACTCTTGCCATCTCTTGAATCACCCGATTTTTCCTCTCTACCACTCCATTTTGTTGTGGAGTTTTGGGGGCTGAAAATTCTCTTTTGATTCCATTCTTTTTACAGAAAGACTCAAATATAGCATTCTCAAATTCCCTCCCATGACTAATTTTGGCAATAGGGACCCCTTTCTCGTTTTGTAGTTTCTTGCACAGAATCTCCAACCTCTCACATGCTTCTGATTTTTCTCTAAGGAATTCAACCCATGTGTATCGTGAGTAATCGTCCACAATAACCATAATGTATCTCTTTCCTCCTAGACTTTCAGTTTTGGTAGGCCCCATTAGATCAACATAAAGTAACTCCAAACACCGAGAAGTAGCAATCACATTCACCTTGTAATGACTTGCCTTTGTTTGCTTTCCCATTTGGCATGCACCACAAACGGTCTTCTTCACCTTTCCAAACTTAGGACGTCCCCCAACTACTTCAAGTTTGGACACTTTAGCTACCTGTTTGAAATTAGCATGCCCAAATCTGTGATGCCAAAGTTCCAACATATCCACACGAGCACTTCTACACGAAATGGGTGCCGTGGGAACTATTCCATAACAGTAATCTGTGGTCCGATTTCCCACCAAAACCTGAATCCCTTCTTCATTGATGATCAAGCATCCCTTCTTAGATAATTGTACCAGGAAATCATCATCACAAATTTGAGTGATGCTCAGCAGATTTGCCTTCAGCCCTTTTATGTATAACACATCTTTCAACAGCGGTAATCCAGGTATCTCAATAGTTCCTTTGCCTAGGACTTGAGCATGACTTCCATCACCAAAGGTTCCATAGTCACCAACCTTTTCTTTGAGTGTCTTAAACAGTGACTTATCCCTTATCATATGGCGAGAACAACCACTGTCAAGATACCACAAACATGCATTAAACACCTTCAATGAGGTATGCACAAATAAGCTCACACGAGACAAACATTCTTGACCTTCAAACAGCAACTCATTATCAGTTTTCATGCTTCTTTTAGATTGACCTTTCATTTTCAGACTCTCAATCATCTCACACAACATTCTATTCTTTCTTTTATATTTCTTAATCAATGATTTAGATTCATATATGCTACTGTGTAAGACATGATTTTGATTTTCAAAATATTCCAGCATGTGAACAAATATCCTAGCATGTTTCTTAGTTTTTAACAACTCTACAAGTTCATTGGTAAAACACCCTTCAAACTTATGCATAGAGTCATTTTCACAAACACTTAAATTACAATTCAGCAAGGTATTTTCCATAACAGCTACCACAACACAGGGGTCTAGGATCACACTTAGGTAATAAAACCACAACAAGTGTACCTACTCTGATACCAATTGAAAATTCAAATATGTGTATAAACACCATTGAATGTTTAGACCCCAAATTTACAAATTAACCAATTCAAGCTTTATGTCAAACAACTAATGTGCGAAAAATGAACAGAAGCTATAATATAGAATTGGATAAACTATCTAAGCCAAATTCAAATCACAACCCATAACAAATAATAAAAGGCAAAGTTAAAAGGGAAGGAAGATGCAAACACAAAGACAACACGTGATGTGTTATCAAAGAGGAAACCGAAGCCCTCGGCGTAAAACCTTTGCGCCGCCCTCCAAGCGGTAAACAATCCACTAGAAAATGTAGTTGGGATACATGGACAACAATAGACCCTCCAAGCCTAATCTACCCAGTGTACCTAAGCCCTCCAAGCTTCTTGCTCCAACGAGGTTGCGCCGAACCTTTTTCTTTTCTAGCTTCCCGGATTCCGCTACTAGACCATAGCATCAACCAATGTAGATTGGTTCCTTCTTAACTGCTTCCCAAAAATCCAAACAGCCCTCTCACAGTGATGAATATGGTGAGAACAAGGTTTGGTAAAATGCCTCTCAAGGATTTGACAATGGAGAGGAAGAGAGTTGAGGAATTTGAAGAGACTCTAATGTATAGATTGTAGGTGAATCAATCTTGTTTTCCTTTAGGGTTTCTCTCTCAAATTCTCTCTGGAAGCTCTCCTTCATTTGTGGGTATAAGGGGTATTTATACTAGAGTAAGAGAGGAATGTGAAACGTTAGGATTTACAAAACAGGGGTGGATCGCGGCTTGACCTTGCGACTAGACTGAGTTGCGAGATCCAGTCGATAACCGTATGGCCAGTTATCCTGTTTTGTCCTGTAGTGCTCCAGCTAGCATGACTGTTCACCTTCTGGCACGCTTGGTACGTGTGCTGCATCTGGCGGCTTGAAACTGCGAGCCACCCGCGAGAACAAGCCGCGAGTCTCTGTTTTCTTGTACACTCTTGAGCAATCAACACTCTATCTCACTTATTACCCTTACAACAAACCCACCTAAATACAGGGTTTCTAAACGCTGAAATACAAGCAAATTTGGCACGGAATAAAGACAATAAAATGGTTGATTAAATTCAACTTTACACAATCCACTAGAAAATGTAATTGGGATACATGGACAGCAATAGACCCTCCAAGCCTAATCTACCCAGTGCACCTAAGCCCTCTAAACTTCTTGCTCCAACGAGGTTGCGTCGAACCTTTTTCTTTTCTAGCTTCCCGGATTCCGCTACTTGACCATAGCATCAACCAATGTAGATTGGTTCCTTCCTAACTGCTTCCCAGAACACCAAACAGCCCTCTCACAGTAATGAATATGGTGAGAACAAGGTTTTGGTAAAATGCCTCTCAAGGGTTTGACAATGGAGAGGAAGAGAGTTAAGGAATTTGAAGAGACTCTTATGTAAAGATTGTAGATGAATCAATCTTGTTTTACTCTAGGGTTTCTCTCACAAAATTCTCTTTGGAAGCTCTCTTTCATTTGTGGGTATGAGGGGTATTTATACTGGGGTGAGAAGAGAATGTGAAATGTCAGGTTTTTCAAAACAGGGGTGGCTTGCGGCTTGGTCTCGCGACTTGACTAAGTCGTGAGATCCAGTCGCGAGATAACCGTATGGCCAGTTGTCCTATTTTGTCCTGTAGTGTCCCAGCTAGCATGACTGCTCAACTTCTGGCATGCTTGGCACGTGTGCTGCATCTAGCGGCTTGAAGCCGCGAGTCACCCGCGAGATCCAACCGTGAGTCTCTGTTTTCTTGCACACTCTTGAGCATTCAACACTCTATCTCACTCACCACCGTTACAACAAACCCACCTAAATACAGGGTTACTAAATGCTGAAATACAAGCGAATTTGGTATAAAATAAAGCCAACAAGATGGTTGATTAAATTCAACTTTACACTACGAATGATGCATGATGCATTAATGCAAGGGTGACAAAGAACTTATGTCCTATATAACAACTCTCAAAAGCATGGGAGTAGAATTTTACTAAACTTGACCAAAGTTGGATTTATTATTTTAAAAAACCTTAGTTTTCTTTTTCTTTTTTTAATTTTTAAGAAAACCACATGACATGAATTTTTGAAAAAGGACGAGGATATGATGCAAGGAAATTTCTTTGTAAAAAAAAATCATGGTGAAACTAGGATGCTCACGAATTTTGAAAAATATTTTTGAGTTATGAGCCTATGAAAAACAGTATATTTGGAAAATGTATGTGCACATTTGAAAAAGGGTAAAGAATAATATGCAAAATTTTAAAAATATGTAGATTTGGAAAAGGTTTTTTTTTTTTTTTTTGAAAAAGGAATTGAAATTTTTGAAAATGCAAGCTTTTTGGAAAAGATTTTTGAGTGATGGACATGCTATGAGCTATTGAAAAATGATTGTAAGGTTGAATTTAATCAACCATCTTGTTGGATTTATTCCGTGCCAAATTTGCTTGTAATTCAACATTTAGAAACCTTGTATATAAGTGAGAATCATGTAAGGGTAGTGTGTGAGATAGTGTGAAGAAAAGCTCAAGATTGTGCACTCAGTAAGGGACTCGCGACTGGATCTCTCAGCTTGCTCATGACTTGCAAGTCGCCAAAGGATGCACATGAGTGAAGCATGTAGAGGAGCTGAACAGTCACGCCAGCTGGAGCACTACAAGACAAAAAGTCCAGTCTGGCCATTCAGTTAGCTCGTGACTTGGATTCACGACTCAGTCAAGTCGCGAGGCCAAGTCGCTAGTCCACTATGTTTAGGAAAAACTAACTCTTCGCATTCCAAACACACACCAGTATAAATACCCCTTGTACCCATGAAATGTAGAGAGCTTCCAGAGAGAATTTTGAGAGAAAAACCCTAGAAAAAAACAAGATTGACTCATTCACAATCTTCATCCTTTGATTTTCCAAATTCCTCTACTCTCACCCTCTCCATTGTTAAATCCTTGAGAGGTACATTAGTCAAAACATTTTCTCACCATACCCATATCTGTGAGGAGGCTATTTGGTGTTTGGGAAGCAGTTAGGAACAGACCAATTGATATTGGTTGATGCTATAGGTTATAGCAGAATCCGGTAAGCTAAAGAAAACAAAGGTTCGGCGTAACCTCGTTGAAGTAAGAAGCTTGGAGGACTTAGATACACTGGGTAGATTAGGCTTGGAGGGTCTTCTGCTGTTCATGTATCTCAACTTCATTCTTTAGTGGATTATTGACCACTTGGAGGGCGACGGAGAGGTTTTATGCCAAGGACTTCGGTTTCCTATTCGATAACACATTGCTATGTTGTCCTTGTGTTTGCATCTCTCTTCCCTTAATCTTTGCCATTTAATTTCTGTTGTGGTTGTGATTTTATTTGGTTTAGATTGTTTTATCAATTCTGTTTTAGCCTATATTCATGTTCTGCACATATATTGTTTGATAATAAACTTGAATTGGTAATTTGTAAATTGAAGGTCTAAACATTTAAGGTGTTTTATACACTAATTGAACATTCAATGATGTATGTATCTTTTGAAAAATGAGTATGCTATGCATTTTTTATAAAGGGTATGAATTTTTTTTTTTTTTTGAAAAACTGTGAGACTTTTTGGAAAAAGATTGACATCATAATGGTATTTTTTGAAAAATGGTGATACACTTTTTTTTTTTTTTTTTTTTAAATCTTTGAAAAGAAAGGGTATATTTTGAAAAACGTGGAAAAATGTTTTAAGGACACATCTAAAAAAAATGGCCATTATGACGGTACCTTTTTTTTGAAAGATTATATTTTTTGAAAATAGGAGTTTTTATGAAGAACTTTTCTGAAGGAAAATGGGCATTATAATGGTATTTTTTTAGAAAATGAAGGAGTTTTTGAAAAGAATTTTGAAAATACTGGGTCTTATGACAGTATTTTTGAAAAATGAAGAGTTGCATTATTTTTTGAAAATGGTAATGTATGGGTGAAGATGAATCTTTCTAAAACATGGGTGTATGAACGTGCTTACACATATTTGTATGTACATTGTGCATGCACATACGTACGTATATATACGCGCATACATATTTTTGAAAACTATGGATATATGACTTTATGCAAAAATTTTGAGCATGAAGAAAATTTTTTGTTAAAGGATGCATGTATTTTGAAATTTTTGGTAAAAAAATCATTTTTTTTCTTTTATTAAAACAAGTGCACATACACACGTATATACATACGTATATCAAACACATATGCATGTATATGGATATATGAGTGTATATATGGGTATATATACGTTTTTTTTTTTTTTTTTTAGATTTTGAAAAAACAGGTTTTTCTTTTTGTAAAAACAAGTGTACATGTACGCGTATATACGCACGTATGTCAATATACATATATTTATATGGATATATGTGCGTATATATGGGTGTATGTACATTTTCGAAAAAATCTTATTATTTTTCATTTTTTAGGGGGTATGACTAGGGGTGTCCACGGGTCAAGTTGGTCTAGGTTTGGGCTCAACTCGGAATCGACCCGATCTTGTTGAGTGGTTGGACGGCGGACCCGCTGTCGACCGTGAACAATCACAGGTTGAGTCGGATCAGGCTCGGGTGGATAGCAGTCAGATCCCACTTCGACCAAAAGACAAAAACCAAAGAACAAACTTGAAACAAATTCCACAAATCAAAAAGAACAAATCTACACTAAAGAACAAGTCTACAAACCCAAATACCAGTAACCCACAAATTTGAACACAAACATAGATAAGAGAACTAATAGCAAATCTGAACATGCAAGAGACTGAAACAAAGAAATAAAGAGACAAAATGACTGAAAATCAAGCCCGAAAAAGATTATTTCAGATTGGCAATGGTGCGATGGAGGAGAATCACAAATCGAGGAGAATCGCAGATCGGTGGAGGTTCAAAGATCTAAAGTTCAATGGTTCGAAGATCTAAAGATCTAAAGTTCTGAAGATTCGTGGAGCGAGTTGGCCGTTGAGAGATTGAGAGATTGAGAGAGTGAAAGAGTGAGAAAGACCGAGTGAACTTAGAGAACTAAACGGTGAACTGAGATTTGTTAAGTGCTGGGTTATATATCACAGTCGGGTTGAATGGATCGGGTTTTGGAAGGGAAGACCAGCCACTCGACCCGCCAAAATCGGTTTGAGATGGCAGGGACCCGTCGCCGACCACCAGGTCGTCGGGTCGGATGGCAGTTGGTTCGGATCCGGTCGGTTTGGGCAGATGGGTCAGGTTTGCAATTTTGTTGGACACCCCTAGGTATGACACATGGATTTTGTAAAACTTACTCCCTTTTGGGGTTTTTGAAAACATGGGATGAAGAAAAAAATTTGCATAAAACAAAGTCCTTTGTCACCTTTTTTACTATCTTTTAACATGTGTGATAAAGAATAAATGCATGATGGCCCTTGTAGGGTTGTGAGCCCTTAAGGCATGGGTGGGATCCTATTACGTGAGCGAACCTTCGTTCACTTTCTAGGGGTTGATAGTCTGAAACAAGTAAGAAATTAAAGAGAACTTGTTAAAATGAATGCACCTGCAAAAAGGAAACAAACACACTTTCCCCTTGACTCATTTTGAAAAACAAACTTACAAGGTAATCCTACCTTAGACTTGGATGTTCACTCAATTAAATCCTCACGGGTCATTAGGCTAACTAAGTTCACTATATGCATGGTCAGTTAAGAGTAGGACTTAGAATCCTAAAGAAAGGGACATTGACCATCGTATTTCACCCCTTATATAGGTTGTGGAGATAAAGCGGATCAAGGGGAATCATTTAAAATCACCTCAATGATACATAGGTAGCAACATGATGCTATTTACTTTGATATCCAGGACTATCTAAGGTTAGAGGCTTAGGGACATGTTATGCACTTTTTGAAAAATAAAGAGGAAATTTTTGTTTGGCACAAGCAAAACATATATACAAAGTGCTGCAAAAATTAAGTCTCTATCCTATGGTTTTCACACAATATGGAAAGATTGTAACAATCATCAAACAACATGCGAGCAAGTTATATATACAAGAAAAAGGAAGCAAGAATATATATACAAAAATTGTGTAAAATGCCATGTATAAAATTTATTTCACAAAAAGATGACATTGGAATTAAATTAAAATTCCAAAGCATAAACTCTCTAACCATCCTCGGTGGAGTTGCCAAGCTGTGGATGCCCCAAAAATTCTCCCCCATGGGGGTTTGAAAAAATGTTTTCTTTCTTAGAGTTTTTTAGGGCGGTCGCACATTGGGTCCTTGGTGATGTGACTCTTGTTTGCTTGTGATTCAAGGGTGGGATGTGTGTATGTGAGTCCCTTTTTCTTATTTTTATTTTAGGAGTCACTACCAATGATTGGTTTTGTATTAGGTGTGGTTGGTCACCTAGGGATCTAATTTATTTTAGATTGCCTAATTAACTAAACCAAATTTTAAGGGTTCATTAATTAAGGCAAACCAAAAAGTCTTGAACCAAGAATCTTGGATTTGGAAGTTTGGTTATGTGTCAGGAAGGTGTGGGTTTCTGTGGCCTTTCTTTTCCAAAAATAAGTTATAATTTCCATAAAATCTTTCCTCAAGTCAATTTTCATCTAATCGGGCTCTAAACCAATATTGGGCTATAGAATTCTAACATCATTTAGGAACGGAGGCCCAAGTCGTAAGGGGTACAAAATGTGGTGTCTACAACATATATATGAAATCCTTTTCTTTATTGTCTCTTTATTTTACTTTTTGTATATTGTAGTGTAAATATCTCTTTATCTTTGTGTCTATATCATTATTGCTTGTGATATTGTGCTTGTTTCCCTAGATGGGTATTGGACCATCTCCTAGACTCTATTTGGAAAGTACCCTTAGGGGGAAGAAGTTCCATTTCATCTAGGCATTTAGGAATTTCCTATAATCTCTCTTTACATTTATGTCATTAATTTTATTTTCAAGTAATCCCTTCCCCCTTTACATTTATGTCATCCATTTTGTTTTCAAGTAATCCCTTCCCCTTTATTTTTTTATGTCATCCCTTTAATTTCTTCCTCCATCCCCCTCCTCTTCTATTTTATTGCACCAATATGTGTGTGTGTATATATATATATACATACCCACCTAAATAAATAAATAAAATTTATATCTCCTCTCTCTTAAATGGTTTTTAAATCTCAAATAAAACACAATATGGGTATGTCTCATAAGAATGATTGATGGCTTAAAATTCTCATTTCTTTATGATGAAGCACCTATAAGAAATAGATTAAAATCTATTTAAGAAAGACATAAAAAAAAAAAACCCTTTTCCAATAAACCTTTACAATATTTTCTGCACTTTATTTTGAGGTCATTTAATTTTCTGCATTTTAAATTTCAGCTCTTTACTTTTATTTCATTTGAATTTCAGCACTTTACTTATCTTGCTATTTATTTTTCTACACTTTATTATTGCTCATTTACCTTTCTCGTCAATAATTTTGCCGTAAAATAAAATTGCTAGGGTAAAAACAAATCCTTTACACACTTTTCTAAGGAAATGCTTTTCAAAATAAAATTTCTTTTTCCCACTCTTTTTTCTAAGAAAAATATTTTTTTCAAAAACAAAATCTTTCCAAAAAAAGAGAGTTTTCTTTTAAAGCTTTCCTTTAAAAAATGACTTTTTCCAATAAAATAAAATAAAATAAAGACCTTTTCTAAAAAACTTTCAAAACAAAACGTTTTCTCGTTTTCTTTTAAAAACCAAAAAAAGCAAGTAAAAAAAAAGTTTTTTTAAAAAGAGTTTTTTTACTGCGTTGGAAAAACGTTTTTACCGCTTCGAAATTTCTTTCAAAAAATGTTTGGTTCTTTTCTTTCAAAAATCCGGAAAAAAAAAATGTGTTCAAATAAATAAAAAAATTCCAAAGATGTTTTTACCACGTTAGAATTTTTTCCAATAAAAAAATCCTTTGAACAAGTAAAGTTTTTTTTAAAAAAAGAAACTTGTCTTTGCATAAAAATCATGTCACTTTTCAAAAACTTTTTTTCTAAAAAAACAAAACTTGTTTTGCCTTTGCAAGTTTGCTTGTTCAAAAGGAATTTTCTAAAAAAAATTGTCTCTTTCAATCTTCCTTTCAATAAGTAACGTTGTAAAATTTGTTTATACATTTTAATTTTAAACTTTCCATCAAATAGTTTTGGTAAAGATTTGTGTCCATGGTTCATTTTCTTGAACCCTTGGACCCTATTAAGTTTACATTATCCCTCCTATTTCTTTGGCACTAACATATTTTATTTGTCATCTTTTTTGCATGATAATAAATGAGAAAATTGTGGATAACAACAAGGTGCTACTCTTCTAACTCTCTTTTCTTTTTGTGTTATAATTTGTTTGTATACAATAGTATTCACATGCTATCTATCTATTAAATAATCAACTCACATGCTTGTATATATGCTAGCATGTGAATATTAACTCCAAAGAATATTTACAAGTAAGGCATGTGAGGTATTTACATAAATAGCATGTGAGTAGATTATTTAACAGATAGATAGCATGTGAATACTACTGTATACAAACAAATTATAACACAAAAAGAAAAGAGAGTTAGAAGAGTAGCAGTTGTTGTCATCCACAATTTTCTCATTTATTATCATGCAAAAAAGATGACAAATAAAATACGTGTGTGTGTATCATATAGCTAGCATGTGAATAGTAATTCCAAAGAATATTTACAAGTAAGGCATGTGAGGTATTTACATAAATAGCATTTGAGGGAGCATACAAGCATGTGAGTAGATTATTTCACAAATAGATAGCATGTGAATAGTACTGTAAACAAACAAATCATAACACAAAAAGGAAAGAGAGTTAGAAGAGTAGCACCTTGCTGTCATCCACAATTTTCTCATTTATTATCATGTAGAAAAGATGACAAATAAAATACGTTAGTGCCAAAGAAATAGGAGGGCCAATGTAAGCATGATTGGTGTCCAAGGGTTCAAGAAAATGAACCATGGACACAAATCTTTACCAAAACTATTTTAAGGAAAAGTTTAAAATTAAAGTGTATAAAAAAAATTTACAACGTTAATTTTTGTTTTTTTATAAGAAAAAAGGTTTTTGAAAAGTGCCATGATTTTTATGCAAAAGACAAGTTTCTTTTAAAAAAAAAAAAAAAATTACTTGTTCAAAAGATTTTTTTATTGGAAGAAATTCCAATGTGGTAAAAACATCTTTGGAAAAAAAATAATTTATTTGAACACATTTTTTTCGGATTTTTGAAAGAAAAGAACCAAACATTTTTGAAAGAAATCCCAACATGGTAAAAACATTTTTCCAACGTGGTAAGAAAACTCTTTTTGAAAACACTCTTTTTTTACTTGCTTTTTTTGGATTTTAAAAGAAAATGAGAAAATGTTTTGTTTTGAAAGTTTTTTAGAAAAAGTGTTTATTTATTTATTTATTTTTTTGGAAAAAGGCATTTTTTGAAGGAAAGCTTTAAAAGAAAGCTCTTTTTTTTTTTCTTTTTTCTTTTTTTTTTTTTTGAAAGATTTTGTTTTTGAAAGAACATTTTTCTTAGGAAAAAGAGGGGGAAAATAAATTCTATTTTGAAAAGCATTTCCTTAGAAAGTGTGTAAAGGATTTGTTTTTACCCAAGCAACTTTATTTTATGGCAAAATTATTGATGAGAAAGGTAAAGGAGAAATAATAAAGTGCAATAAAGTAAATAACAAGATAAGTAAAGTGCTGAAATTTAAATGACATAAAAGTAAAAAGCTGAATTTTAAATGGCATAAAAGTAAAGAGCTGAAATTTAAAGTGTAGAAAATTAAATGACATCAAAATAAAATGCAGAGAATATTGTAAAGGTTTACTGGAAAATGGATTTTTTGTGTCTTTCTTAAATAGATTTTAATCTATTTCAAGCCTTATAGGTGCTTCATCATAAAGAAATGTTAGTTTTAAGCCATCAACCATTCTTATGAGACATGCCCATACTGTGCTTTATTTGAGATTTAAAACCATTTAATAGAGAGGAGATATAAAATCTTTTTATTTATTTAGGTGTCTAGATATAGTGTGTGGAGCAAGAAACTAAAGGGGTGACATAAAAAGATGAAGGGGAAGGGATTACTTGAAAATAAAATGGATGACATAAATGTAAAGAAAGATTGTAGGAAATCCTTAGATACCTAGATGGAATGGAACTTCTTCCCCCTAAGGATACTTTCCATATAGAGTCTAGGAGATGGTCTAATACCCATATAGGGAAACAAGCATTAATAATATAGACACAAATATAAAGAGATATTTACACTACATATACAACAAGTAAAATAAAGAGACAATAAAGAAAAGAACTTCATATATATGTAGACACTGCATTTTGTACCCCTTACGACTTGGGCCCCCATTCCCCAATGATGTTTGAATTCTAAAGCCCAAGGTTAGTTTAGGGCCCGATCAGATGAAAATTGACTTGGGAAAGTTTTTATGGAAAATATAACTTATTTGTGGAGGAAATAAACTATTTTTTGAAAAGAAAAACCACAGAAACCCTAGGACGTGTGTACGCATACACACGTATGCTTACGCATGCTCAAGCTTTGTGTACACATGCTTCATGTATGCGTATACATATATGAAGCATGCGTATGCATGCTAGGGTTCTAGAAACTATGTAAGGCAAGTTTTCTATATTTAAAACTTGGATTGGAATGAATCCCATATCATCTAGGAGCCGCCCCAAACCCCTATTTTTCAACTATATAAAGCCATAAAAGGTACTTTTTCAAGAAAAAATGGCCGCATCAATCAATGACATACTCGCACAAAATATATATAAGGCAATAGAAGATCAAGGCAAGGCTCTCAAAAAGATAGGAAGTTGTCTCTCTAAGCTAGAGGAGGGCAAAATCAAGAAGCCTTTGCATATAGAGATAATTGAAGAAGAAGAAAAGAATAATGGGATGAAAGGGATAAGGCTGATTATGAGAGGAACAAGCAATTTGAGAAGCTCATCACGGATACTGTGGCCATGAAAGAAAATATGGAAAAGATGTGACTAGCCTTTTGCAAGACCCAAGGGATAGATGATTGTCTCTACAACATGGGTGGTTTAAGCTCCAAATTCCTATTACATTACTTCCCAAGTTCAAGATTTCTAATGCGGAAAATTTTGATGGGACCAGAGACCCTAAGAAACATGTTAGGAGATACATAAGTATCATCGAAATGAAGGGGTTAGATGAGAAACAAACTTGGCATTCATTTCCTCTCTCACTCACCGAAGATGCATCAAGATGGTACTATAGCTTGGATCCAAGTAAGACCAAAGTGTGGAATGAGTTAGTGGAATTGTTTGTTTATTAATTCATTTTCAATACTATGATTTATGTGACCCTAAGAAATGTGGAGACCACTAAGCATGGAGTTGGGAAGACCTTCTCCGAATACATGACAAGGTGGAGAGGGAAAGCATTCAAGATGGTTAATTGGCTAAATGAGAAAGACCAAATCAACATGATTATTAAGAAACTGCTTCCGACATACAATAGTAGCCTTTTGTCATCACCTATTAGTTCTTTTGGAGAATTGTGTGATTGTGGAACTAGGATCAAGGATGCCATCAACAATGGAAATTAGAGAAATGGGAGAACAAGCCTCCAATCAAGAAGATATATGAGGGAGGAGCAACAACTTCTAAAGCACCCAACCCCATAAATATGAGTGCCATCACACCTCAGCCACCTCTAGCCAACCCAATCTTCACAAAGAAGGCTCACTGAGAATTTTCTAACGTAGGAATGACCCTTACCTAAGCATATAAGAACCTAACTTCTAAAGGATTCCTAAAGCCTTTATATCCCACACCAATGCTTAATCCTGTACCTCCTACTTGGAACCTCAGTGAATATTGTTACTTTCATTAGAAATCTAGTCATAAGACCAACAATTGCTTTTGCCTTAAGCATGAGATACAAAATTTGATAGACAATGAAACTGTCCCAAACCCAAACATCATCACGAAGCCTAACATTAGGAAGAATCCATTACTCGATTATCACCGAGCTCCTCCCCCATATCAGAATTGTGTGCAAGTGGAAGAGGTCGATCGGGATTACTCTAAGTTGATAGAGGTTGTGGAAGTCAGCATGGTGGAAATCCAAGGAATATGGGATAAAGAAGATGAGGATTTAAAGAATGCTATAGCTGTGCGAGGATAATTCCCAAAGGAATGTCCAAATTGAAGAGAAGGATCCTAGAAGACGATATGGCAAACATCACTAGGTGAGAAGCATTACCAACCATATTTTTTAGAGAGGGATCACCTTGGAAGAAATGTGGAGGAAGGATCAAAGCCCGTTGAACTTAAGGGGAAGGAAGAAAAAGAAGAGGAAGATAGGGTCTTGACCCAATTGAAGAAGACTTAAGCTCATGTGTTTGTTTGAGGTTTGCTAATGGCCTTTCACAAGCACCGCAATGCACTCCAAAAGGCTTTGAATGGAAAAGAAGTGCCTATAGAGACTGCACTGTTAGGACATATGTGATTCACTTGTTAGAAACATATGTCACTATTTTATGTAATTGGCTTATCCTTTGACAAAACGCACTTTACTTGTATTTGGGTAGATTTAGGATGTGTTTAAATACTTCAAGAAACCATGTTTTAAGATCAAGTGTTGAAGCCTTCAAGTCTGTCCAAGAAAACAAGCTGAAAGTGCAGAGATACTAAAGCTCGACGACTAGCATGTGTCGAGGTTTAAGAAGCTGTTTCAGCCCCGTGGCTCAACAACTAGCTCAACAGATGCTCGACAGCTTCTATCTGTCGAGGTTTAAAGAAACAGAAATTCTGTTATGTTTTTCTTGGAATTCGTGAATGTGTCTTTGGGCCTTCTTTTCTCCAAACCTAGAAATATAAAAGGACTATTTTAAGGGCCGTCAAACAGTTCACAAGTTGCATAAGCATTAAGCAAACTCTGTTCAAGAAAATTGTGACTGGAGACGAAATTTTTGCCCTAGTTCGTCTCTTTCTCTTGAAGAAGTTGCTGTGTATGTGCACCGTAGGGTTTTGTGACCAAGCATCTTCTTGATCTTCATCGTATGGATGAACTAAAGAAATTTGCAACCAATAACCTTCTTAGTTGGTGATTGAAGTCGCGTATTGGGATCCGCATAATTGGTTAGTCACGTACTTGGGAGCCGTGCATTGAAAGGGGAAACTGTCACTATAGAACAAGTCCAATTAGGTATTGGGGTAAGGGTTCAACTGTAGGTTGGTAAGGTACTTGGGATTCCTTTACTTGTAACTGTTTGTTGTGATAATAGTGGAGTTTTGGGAGTGGTGACCTGAAAATTACCCGGTGGGGTTTTTGCCTAAGTTTTCCCCATTCGTAAACAAATCACCATGTTATTTATTTTCCGTTGCATAATTAGTTTATTGGTAATTTTTTTGTGCTACCACACATTTGCATGTTAATTCACTTGACTAAATTAATTGGTTAATTCATCACAAGGGGTTAATACGTTTTTAGCCTATCAAGTGGTATCAAAGCAGGCACACTCTGATTAGGGTTTAATCTTTACTGCGTTAATCCATTGACCCCTGTTTGTCATGGATAGAGGACAATCGTTAATCATACCTCCTTTATTTGATGGCACTAACTATGCATACTAGAAAATATGCATGAGAGCTTTCTTGAAGTCTTTAGATGAGAAAGTGTGGCAAGCTGTTGAGATAGGCTAGACCAAGCCGAAGGAAGCGCCGGCCGACTGGGATGATGCCAAGATCAAGGCGGCAAACTTCAACAGCAGAGCGTTGAATGCCTTATTTAGTGCGGTCACAAATGAGGAGTTTAAGAAGATATCCTCAACTGAAACTGCTAAGGAGACTTGGACCATTCTCCAGACAACCTATGAGGGAACTGAGGCTGTCAAAGATTCAAAGTTTTAGAGGCTCACTACAAGCTTTGAGGAGATTAAGATGGAGGAGGATGAGTCGTTTGATGAGTTCTATGCCAAGCTCAAGGACATAGTAAACTCTGCGTTTAATCTTGGGGAAACCATTCTTGAATCTAAGATTGTGAGAAAAGTGCTCAGATCTCTACCTGAGAGATTCCATGCGAAGATCACCGCAATTAAGAAATCAAAGGATATTGACAAGATTCCTTTGACAGAGCCGGTTGTTAATTGGCAGACCTACGAGCTAGGGTTATCAAAGAGCGGCAAGACGGGTAAAGGCAAGAGCATGGCACTGAAGGCCAAGAGTAGTAAGACAGATGAGTCTTCAGATGATGAAGATTCTAAGATGAAGTCCTACATCACCAGGCAGTTCAAGAAGTTTATGAAGAATGCCAATGGAAAGGGCTTCGACAAGGACCGTAGGCAATCCAGTTTTTTTCAGTTCAATAGGCAAGACAAAGGAAAGAAGGATGCAAGGGATGGTGGTCAGTACACTGTTCCGGCAGGACCTAAGTGCTTTAGGTGTCAAGGCTTTGGTCACATGAAACAAGAGTATCCTACTTATCTTAAGAGCGTTGGGAAAAGCAAGGCACTTGCTGCTACCTTGAGCGACATCGAGCCTAAGGATGATTCCGACAATGAGGATAATGGAATCTTGAATGCCTTCACTACCACTGTTAATCCTACTGATGGGATTGTTGAAGATGTGGTTGAAGAAGAGGAATTGGTGGAATCCAAGTTTGAGAAGATGGATAATCAAGATGACATCCATACAGCTTATGAGAAACTGTACAAGCTTTCTGAGAAGCATAAGAAACTGTATAGGCTAACCACCAAGAAGCTCAGTGATGTGGAACTTGACCATGAGGAGCTTTCCACAAAGTTTGATGAGGCTAATCAGACTATTAGAGCATTGAGGTTCAAGAAGAATTTCTTGGCTGAGAAGACCAAGAAGCTTGAAGTGGGGCTGTTTCAAGTCAGAGCTCAATTAGAGAGGACTTCAAGTGCAAAGCTTGATGAGATGCTCGGTCTTCAAAAATCTGCTTCTGACTAAACAGGTTTAGGGTATGGTTTCTCTTCCTCTAATACTACTTCTACTAGTACTACTATTTTTGTTCCTCTTAGTAATAATGTTGAAATTGAGAATAATAATGTTAAAATTGATTTAGCTAGTGAGAACTTAGACAAAGGTAAATCTATCTTAGGAGCACCCCTTAAGGAAGCTAAGAAGGAAGCTAAGAACCCTAGCGCTAAAAAGTCTAACTCTTAAAAGCCTAAATAAAAGAAGTAGCATCTCTATCATCATTGTGGAATTGCCGGTCATACTCGACCAAATTGCTATAATTGGCTTGCCATTAAATAGAGCAATGGCATGGTAGCATCTAGAAGCTAGAATCAGCTTCAATCCTCTCTTGCTCCCCTTAGAGATCTTCTCAAAGCCCTCATGTTCCTTTTGAACTTGAACGGTTTTAATTCTTCCCCCTCATCGCCGGTTCAAGGGTTTAATCAAAGGAAAGGTTCTTCCAGGGTATGGAAGGAAAAGAGCTCCAAGTGATTCTATCACTTTTCTCTTTCTCTCTTCTTGTTTTTGTGTGTGCATTACTTGTGTGTTTTGCTTTCAACTTTTAAGTCAATCTAGTTTTTATGCTTTGCTTTGTTTAACATGTTTTTGTTTGGTTATTTTTTAGTTTTTCTTTGTTTTGTTTTTCATATAAAAATTAAAAAAAAAAATTGAAAAATCAGAAAAATACAAAAACAGTGTGTGTTTTGTGTACATTGGTACTTGTGTACCTTAGATGGCCAATGAAACAAAGTTTTCTAAACTTTGTATTTCTTGTAGCTTAGATGAGCAATTATAAGGTTGAATTTTATCAACTATCTTGTTGGCTTTATTCCATACCAGATTTGCTTGTATTTTAGCAATTAGTAACCTTGTATTTAGATGGGAATCATATAAGGATAGTGTGTGAGAGAGTGTGAAGAAATATTCAAGATTGTGCAAAGAAGTAGAGACTCACGACTGGATCTTGCGGGTGGCTCGTGACTTGCAAGCTGCCAGAAAGTTACACACGTGCCAAGCATGCCAGAAGCTGAAGAGTCGCGCCAGTTGTTGCACTATAGGACAAAAGTCCCAAGCTAGCCAGGCCGTTAGCTCGCGGCTTGAACTCGCAACTCAACCCAGTCGCGAGGTCAAGTCACCAGAACACCCTATTTGGGAAAAACTGACTTTTAACATTCCTTCTCACCCTACTATATATATATCCTTATACCCACGATATTGTGAGAGCTTCTAGAGAGAATTTTGAGAGAGAAATCCTAGAGAAAAACAATATTGATTCATCCATAATCTTCACATAGAGACTCTTCAAATTCCTCTACTCTCTTCCTCTCTATTGTCAAATCCTTAAGAGGTATATTACCAAAACCTTTTCTCACCATACCCATATATGTGAGAAGGTTATTTGGTGTTTGGGAAGTAGTTAAGAAGGGACCAATTTCATATTGGTAGATGCTATGGTCAAGTAGTGGAATCTGGCAAGCTAAAGAAGAAATAGGTTCAGCATAACCTCTTTGGAGTAGGAACTTGGAGAGCTTAGGTACATTGGGTAGATTAGGCTTGGAGGGTCTTCTGTTGTTCATGTATCCCAACTACATTCTTTAGTGGATTGTTTACCGCTTGGAGGGTGGCGGAGAGGTTTTACGTCGAGGGCTTCAGTTTCCTCTTCGATAACACATTGAGTGTTGTCCTTGTGTTTGCATCTCTCTTCCCTTAATCTTTTCCATTTATTTTCTGCTGTGAATGTGATCTTATTTGGTTTAGATTGTTTATCAATTCTGTATTAAGTTTATGTTCATTTTCCGCACATTAATTGTTTGATATTAAGCTTGAATTGGTAATTTGTAAATTGGGGTTTTAACGTTCAAGGTATTTTATACACTTATTGAATTTTCAATTGGTATCAGAGCAAATACACTTGTTGTAGTTTAAATACCTAAGTGTGATCCTTGACCCTTTCTGTTTATTTGCCATGGATAGTGCTTTGTATGCCTCTTTGTATGATTTGATTGGTGATGAATGTAACATGCTATGTGTTTGTGAAAATGTCTCTATGAGTGATAATTCTCATGATTGTGATGCTATGTTACATGAATATTTAGATGTTGTTGATATTCCTAACATCAAACTCTTGAAGAAAATGGCTAAGAAGTTTGATAAGGATTTGAGCAAGTTATTTTGTGAAAAGAATGATTTGATTGCTAAATTCAATGAATCCAACAAATTGGTTGAAAAATATAAGAAACTTGCTGAAAATTCTCTCGAAAAGCTAAAAGAGTTTGAATGTTTGAATATGAACTTGGATGCTAAACTTGTTTTATCTAACAAACTTGTTGATGAGCTAAAATGTGAAAATGAATCTCTTAGGATGCATGCCAAGTGTTTGATTGCTGAACCTATTGCTAAAAATGATGATAATATTTGTTGCAATCATGTTGTGGTACCCGATTTTGTGCCTATTGTGTGTTCTACCTCAAAGGACAAATTGGTGTACATTCCTCCACATAAAAAAAATCAAAAGGTGGAGAGAAAGGCTGTTAAGTCAAAGCCTCTATTTAGGTCTCAACCTAAGGCTTTGGATGGATCTAAGTTTGTTCCAACTTGTCACCATTGTGGTGTGATTGGTCATATAAGACCTCAATGTCATAAGTTGAAGAGAGAACAAAACCATGTTGCTAGATCCCTTCCCAAAAAGCCTAGTAGACCTAAACACATTGTGGTGCTTTTGGTTATCTAAGACCTCATTGCTCTAAGTTTCATGCTCTTAAAAGAATCAAAAGAAAAGAGAAACTTGAGCTTCTTGGAAGTTGTGCTAAAAAGAGTAAACCGGTTTTGAGTGAAAATAGTATGTTGTTAAAGAAAATGTTTAATACTCTTAACTCTTTGACTATGTACATCTCCAGTTCTCATTCTTCCGACCCTCGTCTCACTTCTCTTGAGACACTCATTCCAAACAATCGTTCCGTTTGGATGAGGAAGGGTTCCTTTGGTTGGGTTTTTGCTCTTTTGGTCTTTGATCTAATTCTTTCAATCTTTGTAGGACCCTTCATGTATTAAATGCTTCATTGTCATGCATTTGTGCATCACGCACCTCTTTATATGCATTGTTTTGATTGTTTTTGCATTTGATCTTCTTTTTTATGTTTTTGTTTTTGTGTGAGTAAAAATCCAAAACCACATAAAAAGTGAAAAATTCAAAAAGTTTGATCGTATATGTTTGAGCACATATCGCATGTGAGTTTTGCCTTGTACCTTCGTACAAATGGCTTTATGCATTTACGAGCTTAGCTTGTTCTTTATGCACTTATTTATGTGTGGGAAAAATTTTGAAATCTATGTTTGATTGTTGTAAATCAATCTTCAAGCTTGTCATGAATGATTGGTCAATAGTTTTGATGGTTTTGATACTTGCATAGACTTGTGCCTATATATCTTCCCACACTTTTTATTGTTTTTGTTTAAAGAGCTCAACAAATGTAAATCTCAAAATAAAAAGAGATAATGAGCTGTAAAAGCCGTCGCACATACTAGTATTTGACTAGGAAAATGTATGATACCCAAAAGCCAAAAGCTTGTTCATCAAATTGAAATATCAAAAATTTCTGGCATCAATCTCAAAATGAGATGTATTGATTCAAAATGATCAAATGTTATGAATTATAAAGAAGCCAAATGAAAAGCTTCAAAGATATGTAATCATTTTCTTGTGGGAGGTCATATATGTTCATTTCTATAATTGAGATGGACCACTTGACTTAGTACTAGTTATGTATGACTTGATTGAATTGATCATTGAAACTTCACTCTAGACTAAGGACTATTCCACATTTGATACACACACACAACACACTTGCCTAATGTTCAATGAATGTCTTTTTCATTTGTTAGATTGTACTTGTCTAAATGTGATGTGTGTGTGCTCAATCATATATGGATTAATCCAAAAAGATTTTTGATCATTTTATATGTTTTTGGAAGTGATTTTTATCACTCTCTGTGTTCATGTTTAGTGCTTACTTTATTTTTCATTGTTTAAACATGTTCTGTTTTGAAAAACAAGTGTCAGAATTTTTGGCTACTCATTTTGGCTACTTGAGTGAGCTGCCAGCAAGCTGCCAATTTTGGCTACTCATTTTGGCGACTTGCAAGCCATGAGTTCAAGCCGAGAGTTTTACACAGAATAGTTTCGCGACTCACTCGCAACTTAGCTCGCGACTTGCCAGTCACGAAATGCCCAGAATCAGCTTTTTAAAGAACTTTTTAGTGGGAAACTTGTTTTAAACTTCTCCCATCCTCTTTTAAACCCCTCTTTTAATATTTTTACATCAAAACCCAATCAATTTGAATGGTTTTTCATTCCTTAACATCTCTAAGGTAATTTTAAACTCTTTTCATTATTTTGGATCCTTAGATTATGTTTTGGAGAGTTTTGTGCTCTTGGTTGGGATTTTCTTCATAGGGGTTGGGAAAACTTAATTTTTGTCAAATTTTTTTTGTATGGAATTGGTTTCTTTTGATGATTTGCTTTGGTTGTTGGCCACTTGTGGCAAAAAGAACATGTATTAAGGGTGGATTTCATGTTATTCATGCATTGTTTCACATTGTTGTTCATAGTGTGCATGCTAGGTGTTTGATAAAATTCCTCTTAGGCATTTTCTCACTTGTTTGGACTCCGACGAGTACCAAACTTTGTGGTTTCTCATATTTCCTCATTAGGAATATGTTTGGTTTATTGGTTGTGTATTTAACACACCTTTCCCCACATGTGCATTTTCCATACATTGGTCATGCATTGCACATAGCCACCTCTTGCACAGACCTTTGTTACCCTTGTCATGCATTGGTCTTTACCTTACTTCTTCATCCTAGAATATCATGTTTACCTTATACTTTGTAGCATTTTACTTTGTCTTTAGTTTGAGTTTCATTTTCTCATTCATCTCGCACCCCTCATGCATCATTATCATTGTTCATACCTTCATCTCTTACCCTCATTTCTCCTTGACCCTTTGTCTATTCCTGACAAAAAAGGGGGAGAGTATACTATAGAGAGTATGTCGGAGTGTTTTGTCATTTCTATATGACTCTTGTGCACATCCTTAAGGGGAGAAATTCTATTTCTCATGCACATTTATAGGGGGAGAGATATTCCATAGGAAATATGCATATACCATGGGGGAGAAGATATTAAGTTAATAAGAAAACTTTGTTTTGTTTGTTTCTCTTTATGTTTGTTTTCTTGTATAGCATCGTGTTTGTGTATTGGACATGCATACTTCCTTATGCTATTGTGCTTCATTTAATGCATGTTCGGATGATCAATTGCTTTGCTATGTGATCATTGTAGTCATTTCTATATGACTGTTTTGGTGTATGATCAAGTTGTTCACATATTTCACATCATGTTTACTTGATCGCAATTTACTTATTACATTATACTTGTCCTTTTATTACTTGCTTTATCTTGAGGGTCTAATGTGTTTTGTGCAAGTGTTTCAAGTTACAAGTATATATGTTCCAAGTGCATCACAGCTTCTCATCATTCTAAAGGGGAGAAACTTTAAGCACTTTTAGTTTATATTGTTTAAGTTTATATTCAGTAATTTATGGTTTGTGCCCATGTTGCTTTTGTAAGCTTTTAGGGTTTGTTTCCATGTGATTTGTAGGCTTTTATGGTTTGTACCATGCTTATGCAGCCTTTATGTTCTGTTGCCAATACTTCTAGCTAAATGTTATGCATTTTCTTTAAGTATTCTCACTCTTGTGCCCTAGTAAGATTTTGTTCCTAGATGCATATACTTTAAGTATTGTGTATTGGTTGAGTGTTGGGCATGCAAGTGATTTGCATTGAGCTTATTAACTTGTATGTCCAGATGTTCATTCTAAGTGTGAATGAGCATTGTGGTCACTATTTTATAGTGATTACTTGTTTGGTCAAGACATGGTTTATTTCTCATTCCTTTTTGCTTGATCGCATTGTGCTTGCCTCATATGCCTTACAAGTATTCTACATACAATGATCAAATTATGTTGTTGTGTTTTAGGAGTTACTTGTTCATATGATTCAAGAGCTTATCAGATTCTAGAGTTAGGTGTGAGTGAGTTTTGTTCAACTGTTTCCAACTCACATATTAAGTCTAGAGTTTGTTTTAGGGTTTTGTCACGGAATAGCCAAAGGGGGAGATTGTAAGGTTGAATTTTATCAACCATCTTGTTGGCTTTATTCCGTACCAAATTTGCTTGTATTTTAGCAATTAGTAACCCTATATTTAGGTAGGAATCATGTAAGGGTAGTGTGTGAGAGAGTGTGAAGAAATATTCAAGATTGTGCAAAGAAGCAAGGACTCGCGACTGGATCTTACGGGTGGCTCGCAGCTTGCCAGCTGCCAGAAAGTTGCACATGTGCCAAGCATGCCAAAAGCTGAAGAATCGCGCTAGCTGTTGCACTATAGGACAAAAGTCCCAGGCTGGCCAAGTCGTTAGCTCGCGGCTTGAACTCGTGACTTAACCTAGTCGCGAGGTCAAGTCGCCAGAACACCCTGTTTGGGAAAAACTAACTTTTCACATTCCTTCTTACCCTACTATATATATACCCTTATACCCACGATATTGTGAAAGCTTCCAGAGAGAACTTTGAGAGAGAAACCCTAGAGAAAAACAAGATTGATTCATCCACAATCTTCACATAGAGACTCTTCAAATTCCTCTACTTTCTTCCTCTCCATTGTCAAATCCTTGAGAGGTACATTACCAAAACATTTTCTCACCATACCCATATCTGTGAGAAGGCCATTTGGTGTTTGGGAAGCAGTTAAGAAGGGACTAATTTCATATTGGTAGATGCTATGGTCAAGTAGCGGAATCCGACAAGCTAAAGAAGAAATAGGTTCGGCGTAACCTCGTTGGAGTAAGAGCCTGGAGGGCTTAGGTACATTGGGTAGATTAGGCTTGGAGGGTCTTCTGCTGTTCATATATCCCAACTACATTCTTTAGTGGATTGTTTACCGTTTGGAGAGCGGCAGAGAAGTTTTACACTGAGGGTTTCGGTTTCCTCTTCGATAACACATCGAGTGTTGTCCTTGTGTTTGCATCTCTCTTCCCTTATTCTTTTCCATTTATTTTCTGCTGTGAATGTGATCTTATTTGGTTTAGATTGTTTATCAATTCTGTATTATGCTTATGTTCGTTTTCCGCACATTAATTGTTTGATATTAAGCTTGAATTGGTAATTTGTAAATTGGGGGTCTAAACGTTCAAGGTGTTTTATACACTTATTGAACTTTCAATGCACAACTAATCAAGTGAGCTTTGTGGCTCTTGTTTGTGATGAGTAAGATTTAGTTATCTCTTGTACTTAACACTTATATCACTCTTTTTGACGAGAAGGACTAAAAAATCTTAAGAGAAATGCATAAATAATCATCTCACCACTGTTGCCCGCCAATCATAATATGACACCTATATGCTTCGACATAGCAAAAGTGCAATGTCAATGACATTTGTGTGCTTTGGCATAATAAAATTGGAATGTCAAATGCTTACCATCATTGGGTATTTCTTTTCTTTCTCTTATATGCCCATGCATGATTTACTTAAAAGAAAATTATGCAAAGAAAATAAAAAGCAAAAAGATCAAAATGCTTTAAATATTATTGCAAGCGTGTATTCTAGGAGATGTGGGAGTTATAGGATGTACCTAGATGTGGGAGAAGCTCATTTTCAAGGAGAAGCCTACGGTGGTGACAAGGAGGTTCAAGAAAAGGTCGACTAGATGGACTACACGGATACTGAACAATGGGAGCTATGCTGAAAGTGGAGGGGGACGCGCTTGCCATCACCATCAAAGAGTCAAGTGATCCTTCTACCTTCATCATGTCTGCTGATAGGCAACTTAGCAATTGGACTTGGGTTGGGTTGGGTTTTCTAATGGCATAAGAAAGATAACTTGTAATGCAAGTTCCAATGTACTTTTTGGCATTTTTAATAAGATGAATTTTGATTTAGTTTATTTTGATGTGTTCCATAATATTAAAATTATACACTTAAAAGGTTTTAATGAATTTGAAAATGAAATTAATAAACAATTGGAAAAGGAAATTGAACTTATGGAACCAACTTTTGAAACTCTTAATTTGGGCAATGATGAGAGTCCACGTTTAATTAAAATTGGCTCAAATTTAAATGAACAAGAAAGAAAGGGTCTCAAAGAACTCTTCATTGAATTCCAAGAAGTGTTTATATGGTCTTATGAAGATATGTCTAGCATTGATCCCAAGATAGCACAAAATCAAATTGATACTTTTTCTCACATGATGCCCGTCAAACAGAAATTGAGACACATGAGAACTGAATGGCTACTTAAGATTAAAGAAGAGGTCACAAAGCAGTTGAAAAGTAGGGTTCATCAAAGTCGTACACCATGCTAAATGGATAACTAATGTTGTGCTTGTACCCAAGAAAAATGGGAAGGTTAGTTAGTGTGTGGACTTTAGAGATCTAAACAAGGCTTGCCCTAAAGATGACTTCCCTCTTCCTCACATGAATGTCATAGTGGATAATACCATCGGTAGTGCCTTGATGTCTTTCATGGATGGTTTATCAGGATACAACCAATTCAAGATGGCTCCTAGAGATATGACCAATACTACCTTCACCATAGAATGGAGAATTTATTGTTACATAGTAAAGCCATTTAGGCTCAAGAATGCAGGTACAACTTACCAAAGGATGGCTACAGCCTTATTACATGACATGATGCACAATGAGGTAGAAGTATATGTTGATGATATGATCATGAAATCCAAAGATAGAGGAGGCAACAACACCAATTTAAGGAAGTTCTTTGAGAGAATCAAAGAGTATAGCCTAAGATTGAACCCACAGAAATGTACTTTTGGAGTAACTGTTGGAAAATTACTAGACCTAATAGTGAGTGATAAAGGGATAGAAGTTGACCCATTAAAGATCAAGGCCATATTGGACATGCCTTCACCTAAAAGTGAAAAAGAGATAAGAGGATTCTTAGGCCAGTTGCAATACATTAGACGATTCATTGTCAAACTCACTTCCATTTGTGAGCCCATCTTCAAGCTTCTATAACGAAGAATAAACCCCATACATGGAATGATGAGTGTTAGAAAGCCTTTGAACTTATCAAGGAGCACCTTCTCCACCCACCTATCTTGGTACCTCCAAAACCTGGGAAACATTTGCTCCTCTATCTCTCAATCATAGGGGATGCAGTAAGAAGCATGTTAGCACAAGAAGATAATGATAAGGATGAGAGAGCTATGTACTACTTAAGCAAGAGATTCCATGACTATGAGACTAGATACACATCCATAGAGAAATTAGGCTTCACTCTTGTATGGGCTATACAGAAACTAAGACATATCATCCTACCATTCCAAGTATGGATAGTTGCTAGAATGGATCCATTAAAGTACCTATTTGAGAAGCTTGCCTTGAGTGGAAGATTGTCAAGATGGTTGATTCTATTGGCAGAATTTGACTCAAAGTATGTGACTAGAAAAACCATCAAAGGAAGCTCTATGTTAGATTTTTGTGTCGAGAACCATATATAGAGTGGTAGAGAGGATTTCCCAAATGAGGACATTTCGGATATAGAACTAGGGCCATGGAAAATGTATTTTGGTGGAGTCGTGAACCAATATGGAAATGGTATAGGAGTACTTGTGATTACCTCCAATGGATCTCATATACCTTTGGCCGTTAAGTTGAACTTCGAAGCAACCAATAATATGAGGCTTGTATCATTGGTATGGAAGCCCTGTGAGAGCTAGGAGTATCGACTTTGGTTATAGCCTAAGCATAGAAATTATGGAAGGTGAAAGAAGAACAACTAAAGCCTTACTAGCAATACTTGGAGGAGTTGACAAGAATCTTCAACAAAGTTGAATACACCATCATCCCTAGGGCTCAAAAGCACTTTGCAGATGCTTTGGCTACTTTGGCCTTTGTGGTTGAAATACCCAAAGGAGTATGGATGCGACTATTAAAGATCAAGTAGAGTTATCAATTGGTACACAAAGAGAAGGAGGATTTGGTTGTCTTGGCCATAGAAGAGGAAGGAGTCCCTTGGTTCTTTGATGTTGTGAAGTTACTAGAATTAGGAATTTGTGATGATGGTACCAATAGGAAAGAACGTTTTTTAGTTAGGATGATGGCGATGCAATACATTCTATGTAGAGGTCAACTCTATAGGAAGTCTAGGAGGTCTTATGATGGGGTACACCTTCATTGTCTAAAGAAAAAAGAAGTCGACAGAATCATGGAAGAAGTTCACCAAGGGATTTGTAGTCCTCACATGAATGGGAGGATGTTAGCAAAGAAGATCTTGAGGATGGTTATTACTAGAATATAATGGAAATTGATTGCGTGGACTTCATGAAGATATGCCATGATTGCCAAACATATGCAAACTTGAACCATGTACCGCTTAGTGAGTTATATAGTATGACCTTTCCATGGTCATTCTCGGTATGAGTCATAGATGTGATTGGAATGATAGCTCCTAAAGCCTCGAATGGGCATGAGTACATCCTAGTTGCAATTGATTACTTCACCAAATGGGTTGAGAAAGCCTCCTACTCCATACTAAAAGCCAAGCATGTGGCCCAATTCATAGAGAACAACATCATTTGCCAGTTTGGAGTGCTGCAAGAGATTATCTCTGACAATGGTTCCCACTTTGAGGGAAAGGTCTAAAGGATCTTGGAGTTGTACAACATTGAGCATCACAAGTCTTCACCATATCAACCACAGACTAATGGGGCCGTAGAAGCAGCCAACAAGAATATCAAGAACATCCTAGCCAAGAGAGTAGTGGCATACGAAGATTGGACTAAGAAACTTCCATTTTCCTCGTGGGCTTATAGGACTTCTATCCATGCTAAAAGCTCAAGTTAGTGTGAAACACTAGAGCTTGTTTAGGCCCTAAATTAAAAATTATAGCTAGATTGCTTTTACCCTAACTTATCAAAGTATGAAATAAGAGTAGAAAAGCGCAATATACCGATAACACTACTCTAATCCATACCCAACCACAATGAACAATAAAATGGAAGCTTAAAGAGTAGGGAAGAGAGATGCAAACACAAGATAATACCAAGATGTGTTATCGAAGAGGAAACCGAAAAACTTCGTAAAAAAACCTCTCTGAGACCCTCCAAGTCAAAAACGATCCACTAGAGAATAAATTTTGAGCACACGAATAAAAAAAGACCCTCCAAGCCTAGTCTACCCCATGTATTTGAGCCCTCTAAGCTCTTGCTACCAACAAACTTCTCGGAGTCTTGTCTTCTCTAGCTTTCCGAATCTCGCAATTCAGGCTGATTGCATCTACCACTAAATGGCTCCTTCTAATGCTTCCCAACAGCACCAAAACCTCACTTAACACTCAAATTGGGTGTAGTAAGTGTTTGGGCTAAAAACCTCTCAAGAATGTAGAGATGGAGAGGTAGGAGTAGAGGAAAACCAAGAGATAATGTGTAAATGATTTTGGGTATAACAATCTCTAACTCTCAAGTGTATTTGCTAGGGTTTTCTCTCTGAAAATCACTCCTTACAATTCATAAGTAATGAGGGAACATATAGTGTGGGTAAAGAAGCAACTTAATTTTTTGCCAAACAGAATGTTTCGTAGGTACCTCGCGAGATGGCCTTTCTCGCGAAGTACTCGTGAAATGATAGGTTGGCATGACTCTTTAGTTTCTACTTATATGCTTCACACGTGACCTTTTCGTGGGTTGCTTTCTTGTGAGTTTCTCGTGAGCTAGTCGCAAATTGCACTGATTCTTATTTGACGCTTGATTCTTCACCAATCTCTTACACTCATCCCTTACAAATAAATTCACATAAATACAGGGAAATGATTGAAGAAATTACAATCAAATTTGGCACGAAATTAAAGCCAACAAATGCTAGTTTGAATTGGTTATTCCGTAACAAAACCCGTAAATAGACTCTAGACTTAAACATGAGTTTGGGAACAAAGGCAAAACTCACTCACGCCTAAATCTAAAAGCCATGAAGCACTTGAACCATATATACCTGTACCCCTGAAACACTTGCACATAACAAATAAACTTCATTAAGCACGAGACAAGTAGAACACAAGGCATGTATAAAGAACAAGTAAAATGCGATCAAAATACCAATTGAAATGTGAACATTAAACATAACTTGATCATACATAAATAGTCATTAAGGAATGACCACAATGAACATTTAATGAGTAAATGATCATTCTAACATGCAATGTAATTAAAAGCAATGCAAAATCAATTGCATGTCCAACAAACTACATGATGCATTAAAGAAACTAAGGCAAGAAGCAATAGATAACTAAAAGCATCCAGAAACGGCTATAAAAACCAAGGTACACAAAGTACTAAAGAAAAACTATGTTTTTAAACTAAAGTACTTGAAGGCTTTAAAAAAAAGTATTGTAAATAAAAACATATACTAGAAATAAAATAAACAACCAAAATAAATCAATGAACCAATGGTTTTACTACTTCCCCCTTAGATTGTACTCCCCCTCAAGCTAATCTACTCCTTCTTTTTTACCGGAA
This sequence comes from Quercus lobata, assembly GCF_001633185.2. NCBI lineage: Eukaryota > Viridiplantae > Streptophyta > Magnoliopsida > Fagales > Fagaceae > Quercus > Quercus lobata. The sequence continues at coordinate 24,888,747 of NC_044911.1, read as the reverse complement.
TGGCCAAAGGTCCTAAAAGGCATCGAACTCTAAGTTTGATCTTTCCAAGTCTTGAATCTAAGAAGAGAGGGAAGTGATTTGGCCTTGAAGGTATGTGACTTGCCTTGTGGAGTAGTCAATGTGTGAAGTCAGCATAGCCTGCATTTCTTCTACCCTTCCAAGTAAAAAATCAAGGATATCAAGTGCTCTAGCTTGTGCATAAGAAGAAGGCTATAGAGTATCCTCTGGTATAGAAATGAATCGATTAATCTCCTCTTCAGTGTTGCCGCCATCTTCTACATCATCTCTTGAATTTGAGATGCACCAGTTTCTAGACCGAGAATGTGAGCTTTACTCCAGATAATGGTGTGCTCACTGATAGGCTCTTTCCTTTGCATGACTGAGAGTCCACTTGGAAACCCTTGCCCTTGATATTAGAGACATGACAAGGTTAGGGAATGGTAGAGTGATCCTTGACTTTCTCTTCTTGATGCACTTGACAAAGAGATGGTGGATGTGACCACAAATATCAATCTCTTTGTGAGTGAAGAGATCATGGAGGAAAATGGTACTTGGCCCCGACATTATTGTCAAATTCTTCATTGGATAAAGGTTGAAGATCATGATATAGACTAAAGCCCTCAACTACAGAGAGAACTTAATCGTGTTCAAGGCCTTCTTCTTGAGCTGACCTCTAAGAACTTGTGCAAGAGGCTCAAGCTTTTCTTTCCACTCATCAAATTGTAGAGAGGTATCCAGAGTCACTAGACAGATCTCCAATAGCTCTTGGAATGACTCTCTAGAGACTATGAATTCTCTCCCCCTGACCCAACAGTTGATGTGGTTGCCTTCCACAAATGCATTTGCAAAGAATTCCCTGATGATGCACTCATAGACATCACCGGTAGGCTTTAGCAATTTGGTCCATGTCCTTTCCTTGAATACTTCCAGAATGAATGTGTTCTCCAAGGACTTAATGTCCACACTCCTTTCCATGGCGATCGACGCATTCTTGTAATGATCATCGTAGGCCATGTTAGCATCGTCATTTCTAAATGAATCGGGGGAGTGGTGGGGACACTTTGCTAATTTCTTTGTAGTTGACTTATGAGGAGACATCTACAAAATGAACAAACACACAAACCATACACAAACATGGTAGCAAACTTGATTAGACACAAGTTAGTCCATAAACAATAACAAGTTAAGAAAAATTGTCCTAAAATGAAAATATACAAGCAAACATAGACACAAGGACATGGTGTAAGTGCTAAACGTCTAAAAAGACTTAAATAGCATGAATGTATGCAAAACATGTCAAGTGTTAGAGTGTGTGCATCAAGTGTGCTTGTGGTGTGCGTGTGAGATGCATGAGCAATGCATGAACAAACACACATGGCGCAAAGTGTGTAAAACACATAACCAATAATCAAAACATGTTAAACATGCATAATCATGGTAATCTCCAAAAATTGGTAATCAATGGAGTCCAAAACAATGAAAAAATACCATATATGCATTTTATCAAACACTTAGAGTGCACAAACTACACTAACGTATGAAACAATGCATGAACATATGTAAAACTTGCCTAAATACAAGTTGAAATTCCATTAAGGGCCAATATAAACATAAATAAACTCAAAAGGATACAGTGTCGATGCTTGGCCTCGAAAAACGGTAGCGGTAAAACGGCCGCTGCCATCGTGGGCCTTCGTTCAACCACCCGCCGTGGCGATGCTCCCACGCGCGCAAATGGGCCTATTGGAGGCCCCTCTCTCGGATGATGATGATGGGTGTGTGCGTGTGTAACAGTGTGTGTGGCATGGTTCACAAAGGGCTTTAGGTGCTTTCTCTCTCGGAGGAGGAAGGTAGGTCTACCTTTGGTGTGGTGACAGGAATCTGGCCCAAATTTTATGAGATTTACCAAAGGTAAGTGGAATCACCACCAATCATTGGGTTTTTCTAAGGTGTGATTGGTCACCTACTTCTAGTTGATTTTATTACTAGTCTTAGGCTAAGAAAAAGGGCATTTCCCTAATCTAATATGGATGGCAAAAAATCTTGATTCTTAGGTCCAGAAGTTTGGTTATGCGTGGGGAAGGTGTTAGGCACCCCACAAAACCTGTCCAAGGATAGTCCTTTGTTTTGATAAAACCTTAATTTTCAATGATTGGCAGTAAAAACATGATTTTTGGCATTGGCTTTCGAGGCTTTGCATGGATGGGGGGCTTTGAGGTTTGGCTTTTAAATGGGTGTGGTCCCAATCTATGCATTCATAAGGCTTTCAAGCAAAGTGCCGGATTTCCACGACGAAAATTCAGCGACATGTCACCTTACTTTTGTAGTGGAAATTAGGCATCGTTTGGCCTTGAGTGACATGAACTATGACAATCACACCAGAAGAGGCAAGCAGGTATATATATACATACATCATGCACAATGCAAGCACACAGAGCGAGAAATTAAATCCCTACATCCCTATAGCATGGCCTAAAATATAGGTGCAGGAAAGTAAATAGGGGTCGCCTTACTCTAGAGACGAGGACGAATGGTATATGGCATGATATACCTAATACAACCCATCTAAGAGAGAAAGGGAGGAGGAAGGAAGGGGATTTAAAAAAGTACAAAACCAAATGGGAAAAGCTAGACCCCTAAACCTACTAAACACAGCCACTCGGCTTATATTGACATGCTCACATCCACACCCTTTTTGCTTACGCCTGGGAGACTATGCCCTAGCTCCAAGTGTCCTCACTCCATGTGTATACATGCAAAGGAAAAAACAAGAAATCATCAGACAAGCAATGGAAGGAAAAGATGCAAAGATCATATGAAAGAGGCATAAAGCAAGTACACAAGATAAACATGGCAAGCAAAGAAACAATAAAGCAAGCAAACAAGCAAGAAAGCAAACAAAAGGTGGTGTCCACGAGGGACAAATGTAGGTTTGGATCGGATATCCATGACTTCATTTTGTTGAAGTATGGATGACACATTAGCAAGCAAGACTCATGCATGAATATGTAAACAAGCGTGTAAAGATGCATATAAAGCCGACGGGTGGTGCAAACAAGCATGGTAAGCATAATATGGCATAGAATGGAAGAGGGGAAAGGTATGCACGAAGCAACCGGCATCATAGTGATGCATCCCAAGTGGTTACACCCAAATAAGGCCTCGTAGGCATTAACCACACAACCACAAACCCGCTAAGGGTAATGTGGCAAAGCCTAGAACAAGAGAGGCAAACACAAGCATAAAACATAGAAGCAAGCAAGCATAGACATGCAAATAGGGGTAATCCAAACCCTTTTATATGGGCTTTGGTGTATGGATGATGACAAAGACCATAGGATCTAGATCGGGTCCTAACCATTAGGCCATAACACAAGAAAGAAATATAAAGCAGCAAAAGGACTACAATAGCACATGGCATGATGAACATGGCTTAGAGCACACAAACACATGGAAGATGGCATAACGCATGTAGACAACATAGATCCAAGCACACAAGTATGTGAAAACATAGATCTAGACGTATAGGCATAGAAACGTGCATGTAAACATGTGGAAACTTAGCACATAAACTTGGAAGAACATAAATCCAAGAATATAAGCATGTGAAGACAAGGATCTAACCATAGAGCATGGAAATAAACACATAAAGCACATAAATCTAAGCAAGGCATTGCCAACAACATGATACAAGCACGTGAGCATGTAACCCTAATATAAACCTAGAACAAAAAGAGGAACAAAGCATAGGAAAACATTGCATAAGGTATAAGGCATGTAGATCTATACATAAAATCATGTAAGGATGTAGATATAAGCATAACATGGCAAAAAGCATAAACGGCATGGAGACTTAGGCTAGGATCACAAATAAAGCAAGCAACATGCTAGGAAAGCAATAAATCATGTTATTAAAGCATAAAAGCAAAATAAATAGTAGAAAAAGGATTTAGAAGGTTAAGGGTGTGGATAGTAGCTAAAAAGCTACATCCACACCCCTAAACCCTAAATCCAAAGTGTAGAATCAAGGAGAAGAAGATTGGGTATAGGAACAATACCTTATATATTTGGTGAAGAAGGAAAAATCAAGCGACTTTGATGTATTTTTCATGTGTTTTTTGTGTTTGAAAGAAATAAAAATGAGTAAAAAATGTCTAGGTAGAGCACAGGAACCAGGGAGACCTCTCCTTTTTTTGGTCCTGAAGGGTGCATGGGGCTTTTTATAGCCCCGACACACTTTTCAAGGCAAAAACCCTTGTAGGACCGCATGGATTGGGTTGACCTTGACAGCCCTGGAAATATTTTTACTTCCTGTTTCTGAAAAGGAACGGATCTTGAAAATCCAATGGTCGAATCGAAAGTTATGGCTCTTGGAAGTTAGCGGTGCATCGATCAGTGCATTATCCCGATTCTCATGATATCTCGGCCGTTTTAACTTCGATTTCGACCCATGAATAGTCGTTGGAATGATAATTTGATAATCTTTGCAATGGCATTGGTTTCAACCCATTCTGACGGCCAGATCAAAATTAGGGTTTTTAGGCCCACCCAAGATCAACTTCGAGTCAAACTTGGTCAAAGTTGTTAAAAATCTCCAAAAAGCTCAGGTTTGATGTAAAACTATTAAAAAAAAAAAATGTTGTTTTGTGAGAGTTTTGACCTCGTTTGACCTTCAATCAAACCTAGGGTTGACCAGGGGCATTTTGGTCATTTTAGCTGAAAAAAAAGTTCGAATGGGTTACGCCACGTTATTCTGGATGTTCTCATGGCCCCATGGAGAGAAAATAATATTTTTGGATTTTTTGGGGTTCGACACTCAAATTGAGGGCAGACAAAATACAATATCAACACACAACCCAGTCAATAAAAATGAAAAGATTTGGAAGAAATTTAAGTTTTCCCGACCCCTTTCAATATAACCCCTGTTAGAATTAGTGCCCTTAAATCCTATTGTTTAATACTATATGTAATATTATGTATGACATGATGTATGACTTTATATTGTAATTAATAAAGCTATTTTATTATTATCTGAAATAATGGTAACATAAATATTTGGACATTATCATATAGTCCTAAGATGCATAGTATGTGGTTTATGTGAAAAGTCACAGAAGATATAAATCATAAGTTCTTCATAAACTCATAATATAGTTTGTAGTCGGTGATGAAATTGGGCGTTTCATCTACGAAGACTATAACATATCAACTAAGATGATTTGTCTTGATCATGGAAGTGGTGACTTCTAGTTGATATGTTGATATGTTTTAAGAGTTAAGACATATTGAACTGGACCGCTGTGAGATTTATTATTCTCGTAACGACTGTCAATTAAATAATGAATCTCACGACTTATATTAAAAAGAACTCTTAATCCTAAGAGAATAACGGACTTGATCATAGAATGTAGGTTGCTTTGATATATCAGGAGTGAGATCTAAAGTAACGATCAAAACCTCAGTATGTTGGGCAGCCACATTTAGTGTTGATGGAACATATATTCTCAAGATGGAATTCATAGTCTCTTAACAGAGATATAAAATATTCCCTTGAGATAAGTTTAATGGGTTCAGTTATTTAGAGAGTTAGGCCTAACCATTTTAGTAAGAAATTACTAAAGTATATATTTATGAAATTGGATTTCAAAAAATATATGGTGAATAACTTAAAAGGATTAAACCAGGTAGTCAAGGATTAAGATGAAGTAATCTACAAAGTGGTAGTCTACATTTATGACTTTGTATTACTACGAATACTTTATGAAGGGGTTGCATGTACAATAAAGTCATGGGATATAATTTATAGATAAGGCCTAAAGTGCAACTATATTTATATAGTGGTATTAAATATAGTTAATGATAACTTTGGACTTGTCAAGAGTTGACAGAAAAGTCCAAGGCCTATTAGAGCTAGTGTCTTATTGGTCCCTTTTGGTCCCACTCCAAGCCACATACTAGAGCCCAATTGGAAAGCCCTAAAAGGCTAGCCCAATTAGATAATCAGTTATAAGGAGAGAAACATATTGAATTTTGTAACTAACAACTTGCATGAAATGGTGTATGTGAGTGTTGGACACTCTAATTCTCTCTTGAACAAATTCACATTACTAATTGAGAGACCACACATCTTGGACGTTAGTGGAATTGGAGTGAAGATTAAAAGTATTCCCAAGTGCTTACAATCTTTGTTTTGAAATTCGTCACACCAAGGTGCACTCTCTTGTTCTTGTATTCTAAAATTTACATAATGCATGTTATCAATTGCGAATGAAGTAGATCCGTTAATTTTCTGCTGCGTAGATGCATATTTCCATCAAATGGTATCAAAGCGGTCTTCAATTTCGAATTCTATAACATGTTTTGTGAGTTTTGGAATTAGAGATTATAGTTTCATGTTGTTAGAAGATTATGCATTTAATTTTCTGCATGGTTTTTGAAACTATGTTTTGATAAAAACTAATATTGATGTTATGATGTTGTTTAAATTTGAATTTAAGTATGTTAAATTGAACTTTAAGTCTATAGCATTAATGAAATTCAGTTTTGATATCATTCTCTGACTATCATGTTCATATGTTAGTTGTTTGTTCAAGAAAAACCGTAGAAAACTGCCCTAGAAAATTTCTAGAAATTCGAGTTTCACGAGTTTCGATCAATCGAAAATCACTTTCGATCGATCGAGTGAAACAGTGATCAGACTTTTTAAATAGATTGATTTTCGATTGCTAGTCGATCAATCGAATTTGTTTTTCGATCGATCGAGAGGCAATCGAGTATCGATCGAACAAGTCAGGTGGTCAAGTTCGAATTTTTTAATTTTTTCGATCGATCGAAGGGCACATTTGATCAATCAAAAGAAGGAAAATCTGAAATTTTTCTAAGTGTTTTCAAATGTAAAAAGAGTAAGGCGATGTGTAATTAGATTATGCATGTTTCAAAATGAAAAACCTTTCTTTTAAAAACATCTTGTGGGAGAGAGATACAAGGGTTGGATCTCACGGCCTCCATTGTCGGTTTACTGTAGTGTGATTAAGCACCTCGCCTTGGCGTATATGCCTTGCACCCTTTAGGGGGTGTTTAATTCATGGTACTACAGGTTAAACTTCTTAATGATGGATGATATGTGTTTTTACATTAAGAACGACTACGCTTCTGTGGAGTTACTTAATGACTTAAATGGAATTCAGTCAATGGTGTACACTAGACTAAGTTTAATGTTAACCTCCCTTTGGAGCTATGTCATTATTACTTAGAGGCTGAAAGAAAGACGGCAAATTATTTTTGTTCGGTAAGAGTTACCATGATAGCATTAATAATGAGAGTAATTATTGCTTGATCATAGTGATTGGTATGACCTCGCTTCCGAGGAGTATTAATTGTGGGATTGGGTTGTCGTTGCATATATTATAATATGGTTTTATTAAGATTCCATACTATATGTTTATAAGCTAAATTGATAATGTACAGTTTACTTATTATATTCATGTTTATTGTTTTTAGTTTTGAACATGGCATCATTTAGCCCACTTGTAACTATTCTTAATCAAAACAAACTGATTGGATCCAACTATGTTAACTGGAAAAGAAATTTGAACATTGTTGTTACTGCTGAAGAGCACAAATATGTGCTTACTAAACCATGTCCTAACTTTCCTTTATTAGATGCTCCTCTTAAGGAAAAACAACAATATGATCGTTGGCAGAAATCTAATGAGATGGCCAAGTACATCCTAGCATCTATTTCAAATGTTCTACAACATCAAATGTAGGATGTGGAACCAGCTTCAGACATTATGCTAAGTCTGAAGGAGATGTTTGGTGAGCAAGGCCGTTCTGCAAGGCAAAAGACCATGAGGCAAATTTATAATACCAAAATGGCTGAAGGTAGTTTAGTAAGGGAGCATTGTCTTACAATGATCTCTAATCTGAATACATTGGAAATTTTAGGTGCTGATATTGATGGAGAATCCCAAGTGGATATGATACTCCAGTCACTACCAGAATCATTCAAGGAATTCAAACTTAACTATAATATGAATAAAAAGATTTATACATTGTCTAAATTAATGAATGAATTGGTAGCGGTAGAAGTCATTCTTGGTACTTCCAATGTTGAAGCCAATATTGGTGAAGCTTCTACTTCTCAACCTAAGTCGAAAGGCAAGGGTAAGAAGAAGAAGAAGAAGGACTTCTCCAAGCAAGAGGGTAAACAAATTGCCTTAAAGGTTGCTGACAAAGGAAAGAAGATCAAAGGAAAGTATTTCCATTGTGGTGAGAAAGGACACTGGAAGAGGAATTGTCCAATATTTAAGGTTGCCAAGAATAAGGGTATGAATAATACATTCCCTCTTGAAATATGTTTGGTACAGAATCCCACGGATTCCTGGTGTGTGGATTCAGGTTGTACTAATCATATCTGTAATTCCTTGCAGGGGTTCTAGGAGACCAGAAAGCTTAAAGAAAGGGAGTTGTTTCTTACTTTGGCTGATGGGAGTAGGATTCTGGTTGTAGTTGTTGGTGTTTATAATTTATGTTTTGAATCTAGAGTTCTAATATTGGAAGACTGTTTGTATATACCTAATGTTTGTAGGAATTTAATTTTTGCTACTTACTTAGGTAAACATGGATATTGTGTTATCCTAAAAGACAATGTTGTAATAAAGAAGGATAAAGTGTTTATCTGTTCTGGCAATATTATGGATGGGCTTTATATTTTAACTCCTGATAAGCATGAATTATATAATTCTGAATTAGGTAATAATTCTCATGTGAAATCATTAAAGAGAAAGTTTCCTTCTACTAGTGATGCATATCTTTGGCACTTGCGTTTGGGTTATATTAATTAAAATAGAATTCAAAGACTAATCAAAGATGGACTCTTAGAGCCCATGGACTTCGATGAATTTCCAGTTTGTGAATCTTGTTTAGAAGGAAAAATGACCAAACGACCTTTTAATGCAGAAGGTAGAACAGCCCAGGATTTGCTAGAACTAGTGCATTCTGATGTATGTGGTCCTATGTCAACCCAAGCAAAAGGAGGTTATGAGTATTTCATCACTTTTACCAATGATTACTCAAGATATGGTTATGTGTACCTAATGAGATGGAAGTTCGAAGCCTTTGAAAAGTTTAAAGAGTTTAGGGCTGAAGTTGAGAATCAATTGGGTAAACGCATAAAGGCCATTCGATCTGATCGTGGTGGCAAATACCTTCTTGGGGATTTCAAGGATTACTTAACTCAAAATGGGATTGTATCCCAATTGGCTGCACCTAGAACTCCCCAATAGAATGGTGTAGTAGAAAGAAGGAATAGGACTCTTTTAGAGATGGTTAGGTCCATGATGTGTTACTTAACTTTACCAATTTCTTTTTGGGGTTATGCCTTAAATACAACAATACATCTTTTGAAATTAGTTCCATCAAAATCTGTTCCCAAAACACCCATGGAATTGTGGAATGGGCGTAAGTCTAATATGAAATATCTCCACATTTGGGGTTGTCCTGCACATGTGTTAAAAGGGAAGCCTGATAAATTGGAACCAAAATCAGAAGTGTGTTTGCTTGTAGGTTATCCAAAAGAAACTAGGGGCTATTTATTCTATAGTCGTAAAGATAACAAAGTTTTTGTTAGTATAAATGCTAAATTCTTGGAAAATGACTATATGAATAATTTTACTCCTAGAAGTAGAGTTGTTTTGGCTGAAATGAATGAACCTGTAAGAGAACAACCAATGGATGAAACTAGGGATGATAAGGCTGTATTAGATACACCACAAGATACTGCTCATGAGATGTCTAGTACATAGGTGCCTCGTCGTAGTGGGAGAACTGTTCGGCCTCCTATAAGATTCATAGGTTTTGGAGAAACTTATGAAGCTATCTTAGAAGAGGTTGAATCGGATCCCTACACTTATGAAGAGGCAATGAATGATATAGATGCACATCATTAGGTCAAAGCTATGAAATCTGAATTAGATTCTATGTATTCCAATCAAGTTTAAGATCTTGTAAAGGCGTCTAACGGCATTAAATCTGTTGGTTGCAAATGGGTTTACAAGAGGAAGAGAGGGATAGATGGAAAGGTTGAAACCTTTAAAACAAGGCTAATGGCGAAAGGGTATACACAAAAAGAAGGAATTGATTATGAAGAAACCTTTTCACCAGTAGCAATGCTTAAATCTATCAGAATTCTCTTATCCATTGCTGCTCATTATGATTATGAGATTTGACAAATGGATGTCAAGACTGCATTTCTTAATGGCAATCTTAAAGAGAAAATCTATATGATGCAATCAAAAGGTTTCATAGCAAAAAACCAAGAGCATGTGGTATGCAAGTTGAAAATGCCCATTTATGGACATAAGCAAGCATCTAGGTCATGGAACATCAGATTTGATCAAGCAATCAAATCATTTGGTTTTGAACAAAATCTTGATTAACCATGTGTGTACAAAAGACATCAAGATAAAGTAGTAATGTTCCTAGTGCTTTATGTTGATGATATTCTACTCATTGGAAATGATATAGGGGTAATGTCATCGGTAAAAGTTTGGCTATCAGGCCAATTTGATTTGAAGGACTTGGGTGAGGCTAACTTTATTCTAGGGATCAAGCTTTGGTGAGATCACAAGAATAAGATGTTAGGCTTATCACAAGCTGGATATATAGATAAGGTTCTAGAATGGTTTAGCATGCAAAACTCCAAGAAATGATTACTTCCTTTCAGACATGGAGTTCCTCTATCTGATGACTAAAGGTCTAAGACTCAAGAGGAAGTAGATATGATGAGACAAGTTCCTTATGCTTCTGCAGTGGGAAGTCTCACGTATGCCATGCTTTGTACTAGACTAGATATCTGCTATTCAGTTGGCATGGTCAGCCGATATCAATCAAATCCAGGACCAAAACATTGGCAAGTTGTAAAACATATTCTTAAGTATCTTCGGAGAACGAGAGATTATATGCTTGTTTACCGTTGTGAGGAATTGATTCCCATTGGCTATACAGATTTAGATTTTCAATCGGATCTAGATTTCAGAAAATCCACTCCAGGATGTGTTTTCACCTTAAGAGGTGGAGCCATTAGTTGGAGGAGTATTAAGCAATTTTGTATTGCAAACTCCACCATGGAGGCAGAATATGTTGCTGCTTGTGAAGCAGCAAAAGAAGCTGTCTAGCTCAAGAAATTCCTTTCTGACCTTGGAGTAATGAGAATGGAGCAAGTTCCAATCACATTGTTTTGTGACAAAAGTGGAGCAGTTGCACAATCTAAAGACCCAAGGAATCACAAGAAAGGAAAGCACATTGAAAGGAAGTACCACATCATTAGAGATATTTTTGCTCGTGGAGATGTGGTGGTAGCAAAGATAGATAGTGAAAATAATCTAGCAAATCCATTTACTAAAGCCTTGCCTCAAACGACCTTCGAGTCACATTTGGAGGGAATGGTAGTTAGATTAGTCCACAATAGTCTTTAGGGCAAGTGGGAGATTGTTAGGATTATTGTCCTTAAATCCTATCGTTTGATACTATATGTAATATTATGTATGACTTAATATTATAATTAATAAAGCTGTTTTATTATTATCTAAAATAATGGTAACATGAATATTCGAACATTATCATATAGTCCATGAGATGTATAGTATGTGGTTTATGTGAAAAGTCACAAAAGATATAAATCACAAGTTCTTTGTAAACTCAGAATATAGTTCGTAGTTGGTGACGAAATTGGGCGTTTCATCTGCGAAGACTATAACATATCAACTAAGATGATTTGTCTTGATCATGGAAGTGGTGACTTCTAGTTGATATGTTTTAAGAGTTAAGACATATTGAACTGGACCGCTGTGAGATTTATTATTCTCGTAACGATTGTCACTTGAATAATAAATCTCACGACTTATATTAACATGAACTCTTAATCTTGAGAGAATAATGGACCTGATCATGGAATGTAGGCTTTGATTATTCTTCAAGCTTTTTCAAGATTTTCTTCACTTGGTAAGCTTCTTATCTCTCATTCTTCATGCATTTCATGTTTTAAAACCTAGGTTTTAGGGTTTTTTTGAAAAATTTTGGGTTTTTCAAAATTGATGAGTTATTGTTGAAATTTTGGGATAGGCTTTCACTTAAATGAGTTTAAAATCTCATGCATTGCATCACATTAGCATTATAATAGTATTGTCATGCATTTAGATGTGTGCAAACTGTTTGTGCATTGATAGGTTTGGATTGGGCTGAGCCCATGACGCAATTTCTTTTGCATGTCACATGTACATGCATTTCCCATACATCCGTACTCTCTTTTCAATATACTTGTTATATTTGAATTGCTTGGGACTTTTCTGATGGTCTTTCTTTCTCTCCCTCTCTTTCTGTTTACGTTAGTCGTGTCTATGGCACCTAAGCATAAATCTACTCCAGCTCGGAACCTTCTTCGTTCCGAAGCTTCTTCATCTTTTGATTCTACTCCTCTCTCTTTTCAGTTCCGTGATGATGATGCCCACAAGGCATTCTCAGAGAACTTTTCTAGACAAGGTGTTCATTCGGAATGCCAAGTCATTTTGGTGAACTTTGTCGACACCGACCTTCCCACTGTCATTCACAATCGGGGATGGGAGTCACTATGTGACGTCTCGGTCACTTGTCCTCTCATGCTTATCTAGGAGTTTTACTCCCAACATGCACGAGATTGATCGTTCAGTACCTCTTTTCTTCACTCGCATTCGAGGTAAGCACGTTCGAGGTACTGTCACACTGCAACTTGTTGTGGATGTGCTTCGAATTCCTAGGATAGTGTTTCTTGACTATCCTAGTTGTGAGCGTTTGTGGATTGTGTCCAAGGATGAGCTCATGGCTGCTTTCTGCGAGTGCCCTTTTGATTGGGGTGATTATTAGTTTACACCATGTAGGCCTTTTGCTAAAGGTCCTAGATTCATAAACATGGTGATGACTTTTGTACTCCATCCACTCTCTCACTACAACTCCATCACAGAGCCTTGTGCTCGATTTTTGTTGTCTCTTCTTGAACATCTTACTATAGACTTCCTTTCTTATTTCATTCTTTCTATTACAAATGTTCGTCTAGATTCGGCGTCCCGTGATAAGCTCATCTTTCATTCCGCTATCACGAGGATCTTACACCATTTTTTTGTTCATTTTCCCTCTTCCAACCATTTTTCTATCATGTGTGCCATAGACTATGCTACCATTAAACGTAGCGAGGCGTAGTTTTGATCGAGGCAATCGGATTCAATAGCTCCTCCCTCCCATTCAACTCCATCCTGTTCTGCTCCATCCACATCCGCTCCCTCCTCTTCTTCGGGCAATGTGACTCTAGGAGACATCATGGCATAGTTGCAACGCATGGATGCTCGCCTTGATACACTCTCTACAGAGTTGTATCAGGTGAACGTTCGTGTCGGTTGTATTGCACGGTGACAGGCGTCCATGGGTGGTTATGCTTCTGAGGCTTCTCCTCCATCACCTCCTCCCGTGGCTTCTAATTCTAAGGATGAGGATGATGATGATGGTGATGATGATGATGCTTTGGATGATGATGATGGAGATGTTAGCTCTACCGATAAGATGTCTACTTGATACTCTTTCCCTTTGTCACTCATGACAAAAAGGGGAAGTAGTTTTGGATATAAGAGTAGTCTTTCTTAGGGGGAGAATTAGTATGGGACCATTTTGTTAGGGGGAGTGTTGATATGTTTTGAGGGATGTAGTGAGGATATTATGTATCTTTTCTTTTCTTTCTTTAATAGATACATTGTTCTTGTACATTAGGTCTTGTGACCATTTTTACACTTGCATTGTACTAATTCTCTTTATATGTGGATGTATGTTTCTTTCACCTACCCTTACATGTGTTGTTTCTTTTTTCTCTTTATACACATGTTTCTTATGCTTGTATGCAATCTATTATTTCTGTTTCACACAAAGATGCCTTAATGAGTTTTGTTTAAAGTGTTTCAGAAATACAGGCTGTCAAAATCTACTTGCCATAAACTCTCTTCTTACAAAGTTTTTCAAGAGTTTGTGTTAGGATAGATTTTATTGTATTCAACAAGTGAGTATGAGTTGAGTGATTTATGACTTCTCTCATACGTTCATTTGTTTGTTATGGTTTTGTCACGGATTGCCAAAGTGGGAGATTGTTAAGACTGAAAGTTCAAAAACGTGTATAAACACCCTTGAACGTTTAGACCCCCAAATACAAAATAACCAATTCAAGCTTTATGACAAACAACAAGTGTGCGGAAAATGAACATAAGCTATAAACAGAATTGGAAATCAATCTAAGCCAATTATAAATCACATCCACAGCAGAAAATAAAAGGCAAAGATAAAGGGAAGAGAGATGCAAATACAAGGACAACACACGATGTGTTATCGAAGAGGAAACCGAAGCCCTCGGCGTAAAACCTCTCCGCCGCCCTCCAAGCGGTCAAAAATCCACTAGAAAATGTAGTTGGGATACATGAACAGCAATAGACCCTCCAAGCCTAATCTACCCGATGTATCTAAGCCCTCCAAACTTCTTGCTCCAACGAGGTTGTGCCGAACCTTTTTCTTTTCTAGCTTACCGGATTCCGCTACTAAACCATAGCATCCGCCATCCTTGGCATCTTCCAATGCTTCCCAAAACTCCAAGAACACTCAACACTCTAAATGGGTGTGGGTAGTGTTTGGATAGAAATCCCCTCTCAATACATATGACAATGAGAGAGGGAATGAGAAGAGACTACAAAGATTTCTCTTTAAGAATGAGTAGCTCTCTCTAATTGGGTGGGTGTTTTGAAGAAACCTCTCTTAGGGTTTTTCTTTCTGAATAGCCACACATATCTTGTGGGAATGAGGGGTATTTATATTGGTGTGAGAATGGAATACGAAGAGTCAGTTTTTCCAAAAACAGGGCTGGCTGGCGACTTGACCTCGCGACTTGACTAAGTCGCGAGTTCAAGTCGCGAGCTAACTTAATGGCCAGTCTGGATTTTTGTCGTGTAGTGCTCCAGGTGGCGTGACTGTTCAGTTCCCCTGCATGCTCTGCACGTGAGCAACTTTTGGCGGCTTGCAAGCCGCGAGCCACCCGCGAGTCCTAACCGCGAGTCTCTGCTTCACTGTACTGTCTTGAGCATTTCTTCACACTCTCTCACACACTACCCTTACATGATTCCCACCTAAATACAAGGTTTCTAAGTGCTATATTACAAGCAAATTTGTCATGGAATAAAGCCAACACATGGTTGATTAAATTCAACCTTACAAAGACATATGTGTTTCACATGTTAAGAATATATGTCATGATTTTATGTAATTGGCTTATCCTTTAGCAAAACACGCTTTATTTGTATTTGGATAGATTTAGGATGTTTTTAAATACTTCAAGAAACCATGTTTCAAGATCAAGTGTTGAAGCCTTCAAGTCTGTCCAAGAAAACAAGCTGAAAGTGCAGAGTTACTAAAACTCGACAGCTAGCATGTGTGGAGGTTTAAGGAAGCTGTTTAGCCTGTGTGCTCAACACCTGATCGACAGCTGCTCGACACCTCCTAACCCTAGACATATAAAAGGATTGTTTTAAGGGCCATCAAATAGTTCACAAGTTGCACAAGCATTGAGCAAACTCTATTCAAGCAAATTGTGATTAGAGACGAAGTTTTTACCCTAGTTCATCTCTTTCTCTTAAAGAAGTTGCTATGTATGTGCACCATAGGGTTTTATGACCAAGCATCTTCTTGATCTTCATCGTGTGGATGAACTGAAGAATTTTGCAGCCAACAACCCTCTTAGTTGGTGATTGAAGTTGCGTACTGGGTTCCGCGCAATTAGTTAGTCACGTACTTGGGAGCCATGCATCGAAAAGGGAACTGTCATGATAGAACAAGTCCAATTAGGTATTGGGGTAAGGGTTCAACTATAGGTTGGTAAGGTACTTGGGATTCCTTTACTTGTAACCGCCTGTTGTGATAATAATGGAGTTTCGAGAGTGGTGACCTGAAAATCACCCAGTGGGTTTTTTGCCGTTAGGTTTTCCCCATTCGTAAACAAATCACCGTGTTATTTATTTTCCGCTGCATAATTAGTTTATTGGTGATTTGTTTGTGCTACCACGCGTTTGCATGTTAATTAACTTAATTAATTCACTTGGCTAAATTAATTGGTTAATTTATCACAAGGGGTCAATTCGTTTTTGGCCAATCAATGTGAAATACAAAACACAAAAATCTTTTTGGTTTAAAAAAAAAATTTATGACCAAAACTGAAAGCACACATTATGCTAAATGAACAATGCAAATACAATGCATGACAGTGCTTAACTAAGCTATAGAGGGTACACAAACAAGAAATATCGATTTCTTAATTAACCCTTGAGTACATGTACAAACTAGTACATACTCACATAAAATCGGAAAAAACTTAGCACTTATATAAGACATGCTATTCAAGTTTCTCCACAATATGAAGCATGTTCTAAATTAAGAGAGAGATATCATAATTCATGTAATTCTCAAGAAAATTAAAACAAGAATCAAAATAAAATATTTTTGTCTTTTTGAAAATTTTCAATGTTTTTGGATTTTTTTTTTAAAAAAAAAAACAACCAAAAACGAAAACAAAACATGTCCACAAACAATTAAAATAATTAAATTAGGGACAAGTAAACTGAAAGTTCAATTTGTGTATAAACTTTCTTGAACGTTTAGACCTCAATTTACAAATTAACCAATTCAAGCTTTATATCAAACAATTAATGTGCGGAACATGAACAAAAACTTAATACAGAATTGGTAAACAATCTAAGCCAATTAAAATCACATCCACAGCAGAAAATAAAAGGCAAAGATAAAGGAAAGAGAGATGCAAACACAAGGACAACACATGATGTGTTATCGAAGAGGAAACCGAAGCCCTCGGCGTAAAACCTCTCCACCGCCCTCCAAGCGGTCAATAATCCACTAGAAAATGTAGTTGGGATACATGAACAGTAATAGACCCTCCAAGCCTAATCTACCCGATGTACCTAAACCCTCCAAGCTTCTTGCTCCAACGAGGTTGCGCCAAACCTTTTTCTTTTCTAGCTTACCGGATTCCGCTATAATCTAGAGCATCCGCCATCCTTGGCATCTTCCAATGCTTCCCAAAACTCCAAAAACACTCAACACTCTAAATGGGTGTGGGTAGTGTTTGGATAGAAATCTCCTTTCAATAGGTATGACAATGAGAGAGGGAATGAGAAGAGACTACAAAGATTTCTCTCTAAGAATGAGTAGCTCTCTCTAATTGGGTGGGTGTTTTGAAGAAACCTCTCTTAGGGTTTTTCTTTCTGAATGGCCACGCATATTTTGTGGGAATGAGGGGTATTTATACTGGTGTGAGAATGGAATGTAAAGAGTCAATTTTTCCAAAACAGGATTGGCTGGTGACTTGACCTCGCGACTTGACTGAGTCGCGAGTTCAAGCCGCAAGCTAGCTGAATGGCCAGTCTGGATTTTTGTCCTGTAGTGCTCCAGCTGGCATGACTGTTCAGCTCCCCTGCATGCTCTGCGCGTGTGCAACTTTTGGTGGCTTGCAAGCCTCAAGCCTCCCGCGAGTCCTAGCCGCGAGTCTCTGCTTCACTGCACTGTTTTGAACATTTCTTCACACTCTCTCACACACTACCCTTACATGATTCCCACCTAAATACAGGGTTTCTAAGTGCTGTATTACAAGCAAATTTGTCACGGAATAAGCCAACACATGGTTGATTAAATTCAACCTTACAATCTCCCCATTTGGCTATTCCGTGACAAAACACCCTAAAACAAACTCTAGACTTAAACGTGAGTTTGGGAACAATGGCAAAACTCACTCACACCTAAATCTAGAAGTTTTGAAGCACTTGAATCATATGAGCATGAATCTCCTGAAACACAATAATACACCATGATCATTGTATGCAGAAAAGCATGAAATGCATATGAAATAGGCATAAAGTGATCAAGCAAAGATGAAGTTAAGAACCAAATCATGGCTTGATTAAACAAGTAATCACTTACAAGGTAGTGATCACAGTGCTCATTCACACTTGAAATGAACACTTGAACATACAAGCTAACAAGAACAATGCAAGTTATTTGTATGCCCAACACTCAACCAATGCATAATACGCCAAGTATATGCATCTAGGAACAATCCTACAAGGGCACAAGAGTGACAGTACTTAACAAGAAAATGCATGACATTTAGTTAACAGTATTGATTTGACAAAGTATAAAAGGCTGCATAAAGCATGGTACAGACCATAAAGCCTACAGAAAATGATATCAAACCCTAAAAGCTTACAAAAGAAACATGGGTACAAAGCACATTATATTGAATAAAAACTTAAACAATATAAAATAAAAGTGCTTAAAGTTTCTCCCCTTCAAAATGATGAGAAGCTGTGATGCACTAGGAACATATATACTTGTAACCTAAAACACTTGCACAAAATACATTAGACCCTCAAGGTAAAGCAAGTAATAAAAGGACAAGTATAATGTAACAAGTAAATTGTGATCAAGTAAACATGATGTGAAACATGTGAGCAACTTGATCATACACCAAAACAGTCATATAGAAATGACTACAATAATCACATAGAAAAACAAATGATCATCCGAACATGCATTCAAAGAAGCACAATAGCATAGGGATATATGCATGTCCAAAGCACAAACCTGATGCAATGAGAACAACAAAGCATAACTCAAAGCACCATAAAGCCAACAAGAAAACAAATAGAACAAAGTTTTCTAGTTAACACAATGTCTTCTCCCCCTTGGTATATGCATCTTTACAATGGAAAATCTCTCTCCCTACAAATGTGCATGAGAAATAGAATTTCTCCCCCTAAGGATGTGCACAAGTGTCATATAGAAATGACAAAACACTTCGGTATACTCTCTAGAGTATACTCTCTCCCTTTTTGTCAGGAATAGACAAAGGGTCAAGGAGAAACGAGGGCAAGAGATGAAGGAACGAAAAATGATAATGATGCATGAGGGGTGTGAGATAAATGAGAAAATGAAACTCAAATCAAAGACAAAGTAAAATGCTACAGAGCATAAGGTAGATATGATAAGCTAGGATGAAAAAGCAAGGTCAAGACCAATGCATGACAAGGGTAGCAAAGGTGTGTGTAAGAGGTGGCTAAGTGCAATGCATGACCAATGCATAAAAAATGCACATGTGGGACAAAGTGTGTTAAATACACAACCAATGAACCAAACATGTTCCTAATGAGGAAACATGAGAAACCCTAAAGTTTGGTACTCATCAGAGTCCATACAAGCAAGAAAATGTCTAAGAGGTATTTTATCAAACACCTAGCATGCACACTATGAACAATAATGTGAAACAATGCATGAACATCATGAAATCCACCCTTAATACATGTTCTATCTGCCACAAGGGGCCAACATCCAATGCAAATCAGCAAAAAAAACCGAACCCATGAAGAAATTTGACAAAAATTAAGTTTTTCCAACCCCTATGATGAAAATCCCAACCAAGAGCACAAAAACTCTCCAAAACATAATTTAAAGATCAAAATCAATGAAAAGAGTTTATAATTACCTTAGAGATGTTAAAGGAATGAAAAACCATTCAAATTGATCGGGTTTTGATGAAAAAATAGTGAAAGAGGGGTTTAAGAGAGGATGGGAGAGGTTTAAAACAAGTTTCCCACAAAAAGCCCTTTAAAAAACTATTTCTGGGCATTTCGCGACTGGGCGAGTCGCGAGGTTCAGTCGCGAAAATTTTCGCAAGTCGCGAGTGAGTCGCGAGCAAGCCGCGAGTCGTGAGGTTCAGTCACGAAAATTTTCGCGAGTCGCGAGTGAGTCGCGAGCAAGCCGCGAGTGAGTCGCCAAAAGCTTTTGGATGAACTCGCGACTGGGGTTTCGTGACTGGCGAGTCGCCAGTTGAGCCGCGAAAAACTCTGACACTTGTTTTTCAAAACAGAACATGTTTAAACAATGAAAAACAAAGTAAACACTAAACATGAACACAAAGAGTGATAAAAATCACTTCCAAAAACATATAAAATGATCAAAAAAAATTTAGATTAATCCATATAAGATTGAGCACACACACATCACATTTAGACAAGTACAATCTAACAAATGAATAAGACATTCATTGAACATTAGGCATGTGTGTTGTGTGTGTGTATCAAATATGGAATAGTCCTTAGTCTAGAGTGAAGCTTCAATGATCAATTCAATCAAGTCATATACAATTAGTACTAAGTCAAGTGGTCTATCTCAATTATAGAAGTGAACATATATGGCCTCCCACAAGAAAATGATTACATAAGATTGAAGCTTTTCATTTGGATTCTTACAATTCATATCATTTGATCATTTTGAATCTGTAAGGTTGAATTTATTCAACCATCTAATTGGCTTTATTCCGTGCCAAATTTGCTTGTAATTCAGCATTTAGTAACCCTGTATTTAGGTGGGTTTGATGTAAGGGTAGTGAGTGAGATAGAGTGAAGATTGCTCAAGAGTGTGCAAGAAAACAGAGACTCGCGGCTGGGACTCGCGGGTGACTCGTGGCTGCAAGCCGCCAGAAGCAGCACACGTGCCAAGCATACTGGAAGATGAACAGTCATGCTAGCTGGAGCACTACAGGACAAAACAGGACAACTGGCCATACGGTTATCTCGCGACTGGATCTCGCGACTTAGTCAAGCCGCGAGGTCAAGCCGCGAGCCACCCCTGTTTTTGTAAAACCTGACATTTCACATTCCTCTCCCACTCCAGTATAAATACCCCTTTTACCCACGATTGAAAGAGAGCTTCTAGAGAGAATTTTGAGAGAGAAACCCTAAAGGAAAACAAGATTGATTCACACACAATCTATACCTTAGAGACTCTTCAAATTCCTCAACTCTCTTCCTCTCCATTGTCAAATCCTTGAGAGGTATTATACCAAACCTGGTTCTCACCATCATCATCATTGTGAGACTGCTGTTTGGATTTCTGGGAAGCAGTTAGGAAGGAACCAATCTTCATTGGTTGATGCTACGGTCTAGTAGTGGAATCCGGGAAGCTAGAAAAGAAAAAGGTTCGGCGCAACCTCGTTGGAGCAAGAAGCTTGGAGGGCTTAGGTGCACTGGGTAGATTAGGCTTGGAGGGTCTATTGCTGTTCTTGTATCCCAACTTTATTTTCTAGTGGATTGTTTACCGCTTGGAGGGCGGCGGAGAGGTTTTACGCCGAGGGCTTCGGTTTCCTCTTCGATAACACATCGCGTGTTGTCTTTGTGTTTGCATCTTCCTTCCTCTCTATCTTTGCCTTTTTATTATCTGCTGTGGTTTTATTTTGTTATGGCTTAGATAGTATTTAACCAATTTCGTATTATAGCATATGTTAAGTTTCCGCACACTAGTTGTTTGACATATTGCTTGTATTGGTTAAGTTGCAATTTGGGGGTCTAAACGTTCAAATGTGTTTTGTACACGTTTTTGAACTTTCAATTGGTATCAGAGCAGGTACACTTATTGTGGTTTTATTACCTAAGTGTGATCTTAGACCCCTGTGTTGTGGTTGATTGTTTTGGAATATACCATGCTGAATTGTAGCTTAAGTGTTTGTGAAAATGACTCTATGCATATGTCTGAAAGGTGTCTTACTGATGATCTTGTAGAGTTGTTAAAAACTAAGAAACATGCTAGAGTATTTGTTCACATGCTGGAATATCTTGAAAATCAGAATCATGTCTTACACAGTAGCATATCTGAATCTAAATCATTGATTAAGAAATATAAAAGAAAGAATAGAATGTTGTGTGAGATGATTGAGAATCTGAAAATGAAAAATCAAACTGAAAGAAGCATGAAAACTGATGATGAGTTTGTGTTTGAAGGTCAAGAATGTCTGTCATATGTGAACCTATTTGTGCATACCTCATTGAAGGTGTTTAATGCGTGTTTGTGGTATCTTGACAGTGGGTGTTCTCGCCATATGACAGGGGATAAGTCTCTGTTTAAGACACTCAAAGAAAAGGTCGGTGACTATGTGACCTTTGGTGATGGAAGTCATGCTCAAGTCCTAGGCAAAGGAACCAACATGACAATTGACAAATCATTCATGACAAGCTTGAAGATCGATTTACAACAATCACACAAAGATGTCAAGATTTTTCCCACAAAGATATAAGTGCAAAAATAACAAGCTAAGCTCGTAAATGCACAAAGCCATTTGTACAAAGGTACAAGGCCAAACTCACATGTGATATGTGCTCAAACATATACGATCAAACTTTTTGAATTTTTCACTTTTTATGTGATTTTGAATTTTTTACTCACACAAAACTGAAAAACAAAAGTAAGATAAAAAACAAAACAATGCATATAAATAAATGCAAGATGCACAAAATGCATGAAGATATGACATTTAATGCATAAAGGGTCCTACAAAGATCGAAAGAATTAGATCAAGGACCAAAAGAGCAAAAACTTAACCATAGGAACCCTTCCTCATCCAAATGAAATGATTGTTTGGAATGAGTGTCTCAAGAGAAGTGAGACGAGGGTTGGAAGAATGAGAACCGGAGATGCACATAGTCAAGGAGTTAAGAGCATTAAACATTTTTTTTAACAACATGCTATTTTCACTCAAAATCGGTTTACTCTTTTTAGCACAACTTCCAAAAAACTCAAGTTTTTCTTTTCTTTTGATTCTTTTAAAAACATGAAACTTAGAGCATTGAGGTCTTAGATGACCAAAGACACCACAATGGTGACAAACAATGTGTTTAGGTCCACTAGGCTTTTTGGGAAGGGATCTAGCAACATGGTTTTGTTCCTTCTTCAACTTATGACATTGAGGTCTTATATGACCAATCACACCACAATGGTGGCAAGTTGGAACAAACTTAGATCCATCCAAAGCCTTAGGTTGAGACCTAAACAGAGGCTTTGACTTAACAGTCTTTCTCTCCACATTTTGATTTCTTTTGTGTGGAGGAACGTACACCGATTTGTCCTTAGAGGTAGAATACACATTAGGCACAAGATCGGGTACCACAACATGATTGCAACACATATTTTCATCCTTTTTAAAAGTAGGTTCAGCAATCAAACACTTGGCATGCATCTTAAGAGATTCATTTTCACATTTAAGATCATCAACAAGTTTGTTAGACAAAACAAATTTAGCATCCAAGTCCATATTCAAACATTCAAACTCTTTCAGTTTTTCAAGAGAAATTTCAGCAAGTTTTTTATATTTCTCAACCAATTTGTTGGATTCATTGAGCTTAGCAATCAAATCATCATTTTCACAAAATAACTTGCTCAAATTCTTTTAAAACTTCTTAGCATTTTTCTTCAAGAGTTTGTCAACAACACCCATAGATTCAAATAACATGTCATCACACTTATGAGGATTAACACTCATAGAGGCATTTTCACAAACACGTGGCATGTTGCATTCATCACCAACCAAATCATGCAAAGAGGCATACAAAGCACAATCCATGGGAAATAAACACAAGGGGTCAAGGATCACACTTAGGTATTTAAACCACAACAAGTGTACCCGCTCTGATACCAATTGAAAGTTCAATTTGTGTATAAACACCCTTGAACGTTTAGACCCCAATTTACAAATTAACCAATTCAAGTTTTATATCAAACAATTAATGTGCAGAACATGAACAAAAGCTTAATACATAATTGGTAAACAATCTAAGCTAATTAAAATCACATCCACAGCAGAAAATAAAAGGCAAAGATAAAGGGAAGAGAGATGCAAACACAAGGACAACACACGATGTGTTATCGAAGAGGAAACCGAAACCCTCGGCGTAAAACCTCTCCGCCGCCCTCCAAGTAGTCAATAATCCACTAGAAAATGTAGTTGGGATACATGAACAACAATAGACCCTCCAAGCCTAATCTACCCGATGTACCTAAGCCCTCCAAGCTTCTTGCTCCAACGAGGTTGCGCCGAACCTTTTTCTTTTCTAGCTTACCGGATTCCGCTATAATCCATAGCATCTGCCATCCTTGGCATCTTCCAATGCTTCCCAAAACTCCAAAAACACTCAACACTCTAAATGGGTGTGGGTAGTGTTTGGATAGAAATCTCCTCTCAATAGGTATGACAATGAGAGAGGGAATGAGAAGAGACTACAAAGATTTCTCTCTAAGAATGAGTAGCTCTCTCTAATTGGGTGGGTGTTTTGAAGAAACCTTTCTTAGGGTTTTTCTTTCTGAATGACCATGCATATTTTGTGGGAATGAGGGGTATTTATACTGGTGTGAGAATGGAATGCAAAGAGTCAATTTTTCCAAAACAAGGCTAGCTGACGACTTGACCTCGCAACTTGACTGAGTCGCGAGTTCAAGTTGCGAGTTAGCTGAATGGCCAGTCTGGATTTTTGTCCTGTAGTGCTCCAGCTGGCATGACTGTTCAGCTCCCTTGCATGTTCTGCGCGTGTGCAACTTTTGGCGGCTTGCAAGCCGCGAGCCTCCCGCGAGTCCTAGCCGCGAGTCTCTGCTTCACTGCACTGTCTTGAACATTTCTTCACACTCTCTCACACACTACCTTTACATGATTCCCACCTAAATACAGGGTTTCTAAATGCTGTATTACAAGCAAATTTTTCACGGAATAAAGCCAACACATGGTTGATTAAATTCAACCTTACATAAACAACACTCACCTTAGAGAATCTTTTCCCATGTAGCACGTGTCTTTGGCTTTGTAGGTTAAAATCCATGAGAGGCAAAGTGTATTTGAGGGATTACACCAATCTTTTGAGAGAAACTGAAATCTTGCAAATTCCTTTCACAAGCCAACAAGCTTAAATTTTTCAAAAGAATATGAAACAATTTGTATGGACTTATGGCAAGAGAAATATCATCACATATCCTAGATTGAAATACAGAATGCTTAAATTTCAATTTATGACAATTAGAACGAATATGACCGGAGACACCACAAAAGTGACAAACAGGAACAAATTTAGGAACATCAGTATCCCTAACAGCAAATCTAGTCTCAGATTTCGATTTTTGCCTCAACAAAGAACAATTTGCTGTAATATGACCAACAACACTACAAAAGTGACAAGTAGGCACAAAAACAGATTTATTATACTCTCTAACAGTAGGTTTAGACATAGGTTTAGAAACTTCAGCGTCTACATCAGAACTTTTACCTTTGTCTAACAGAAACACTTCTGTTATCAATAGTAGGCTTGGTACTAGTTAAATTTTCAATTTTAGCTTTAGATTCAACTAACTCTTGTTCAAAACTTTTCATCTTCTCATCTTGAGAGGAAATTTGATTTCTCAAAAAATCATTCTTTTTATTTGATTCATCTAATCTAACAATCAATTCCTCTTTTTCAAGATTAGCCAATTTCAACTCTTCCTTGAATTTCTTAGCAATTTTCATATATTTCAATAATTCTTTACGAAGAGTTTCACAAGCATCAATAAGATCAACAGAAACAACAATGTCCTTTTTATTCAAATCATCACAATCAAAATCAGTAAGAAACTTAAAATTATTCATGATAACAAGGATTAAGGATCAACTCTTAGATCAAAAGATCTAACACAAAAGCTACCTGCTTTGATACCACTTGTTTGTTTTTAGACCCCTTAAAACACAACCAGATTAACCTAGTTAATTAGCTAAGTGATTACTTAGAAAAATTAATCAGATCTAGGTTAACATAAATATATCATATCATTGTAAGGTGCGGAAAATAAAGAACACAACGATATGATAACCCAGGAAAACCAAACCGGTAAAAAACCTGGGGAGGATTTAACCTAGCTATCCTCAAGGTAAAATGCAATTCCACTATGAAAGAATTGAAGTTTGTACAATAGAACTTAGACCACTAACATTCTATTGCTACCTTGAGTAGGAAACTTACTATCACGACCCCATGATAGCTCAGGGTCCACGGACTACTTCTTTTTTTGGCCTTTGCAAAACACAAACACCCACGTTTGTGACTTTGAGATCCCACTCAAAGGTTTAGCAACACAAACTCTCATGTTTGTGACTCCAAGACCACCCTTGAAGGTTTAGATCATCAGCACTTTTGATGACTAGAGAATGCAACAACTTTTACAATATCGAATCTTGAGATTCTTCAAGTGATAACATCGGTAGAAAATATGAGACAGCTTTTTAGGTACAAAACCCTAAAAATAAAAGAGGCATAATCTTCTCTCTCTAAAAAACCTTATAAAAACGTGCTTAGAGTTTCCTTTATATACTGGAAGAAGTAGATCAAAAAACCTAATCCTTAGGGGGCTTGAACTGTTGTTTGGGCTTAATTAAAATTCTACAGATACAACTTTCGATCGGTCGAGCCTGTCTTTCGATTAATCGAACCAGGCAGATTATGAAATCTTCTTCCTACAGCTTGTATGTTCTTGAATCTTGACTTGAATCACCTTGAGCATTCTCTAATAATACCTATAGACTCTAAGATCTATATCTAGACAAGTTTATGTTCACGATTTGCAAATTGTTCTAAACATTTAGAACCTAATAGGTTTCATCATCAAGAAACTGAGTATATACAAATCATATTTGAACACATACAATCACACAAATTAAATAGGCATTCATTAAACATTAGTCTTGTGTGTTGTGTGTGAGTCAAGTATAAACTAGTCCATAGTCTAGTATGAAGCTTCAATGATGAATTCAATCAAGTTAAACACAACTATCACGAAGTCAAGTGACCTATCTCACTTGTAGAAATGAACATATATAACCCCCCACCAAAGTGTTTACATTTCATTAAAAACTTTTCATTTGGCTTCCATTTTTCATACTTTTTGATCAAATACAACTCAATTTTTGAGCAGCGATGCCATGATATTTTTGATATATCTTTGAAGAATTAGCCTTTGGTTTTGGCATCATACGTTTTGAATACAATTTGCTCCACCTTTTCCTAGTTTTCGAAGCAAGGCTTTTTCAGTTTTTTCTCTTTTTCGAGACTGATATCTGTAGAGCTTTTTACATAAAAATAAATTTGAGGGAATATATAGGCACAAGCCTACGTATGTATCAAGATCAAACAAGACTATTAACTAATCATTCATGATAAGCTTGAAGATCTATTTACAATAATGAAATATAGATTTCTAGATGTTGCTTACACTTAAAAATGTGCATACATAACAAGCTAATCTCGTAAATGCACTACGGTAATGATAGACACACTAAAAAATAAAGCATTAAAGTAAGATCAACAAAAAACAAGGTAAACAAAACAAAGACCTATATTATGTCTGAAACTAGTTCTACATCCTGCATTTGATGCTGTAGAACATTTGAAATAAATGTTAGGATATAGCGCTTGGCCATCTCATTAGATTTCTGCCAATGATCATATCGTTGTTTTTCCTCAAGAGGAGTATCTAATGATGGGAGGTTAGGACAAGGTTCATAAAACACGAATTTGTGCTCTTCAGCAGTGAGAACAATGTCCAACTTTCTTTTCCAGTCAACATAGTTGGATCCATTCAGTTTGTTTTGATTAAGAATAGTAACAAGTAGGCTAAAAGATGCCATGATTTAAATTTGAAAATAACAAACATGAATATAACTAGTCGCTAACCCGTGCAAGACACGGGATAGTTAAATAAATATTTAATTAATCAACCTCACATTCAAAGAAAAAGCTAAAAGAATCAGGGAAAGGCTGATTTGCTCACCAAGAAAAAGCTTTAAAAAAAAAAAAAAAAAAAAAAAAAAAAAAAAAAAAAAAAACATTGATAAAGAAAGAATGAAAAAGCTATTTTTTTTTTTTTTAGAAAATAATGTTGAAAACTAAAGTAACATTAAGACAACGTGAAAACTATTTGCAAAGGATTGCAACCTTTGTATGTTTACTTGGCTCAAAGTCAAAATCCAAATTCAATTTTGAAACAATGAAAACATACAACTTTATATTAATTGTAAATCAGTTTCACTACATAAATTCACTTTTCGCTCTAATGTATTTTGTAGATCAAATACTGTCAAAAGAATTCCAATAAACACTATTGCCACATCTATATTTGTTAGAGGCATTTAATTTACATAGAAGCCAATTACAACTGCAATAGCTATCACAGTTGCTCGATACTATTACAATCTAGATCCAAACATTCTTCTCCTAGAATCTCATCTCTTTTCTTTCAACCTGTACATCAAGCTTTGTGAACGTGCATCCCCTTCATCTTCATGGAAGAACAAAAGAAAATGAAGTTGACAACTGTATATTTATTGGCTGCTTTGCAAAGGAACACCACTTCTTCAACTGATGACATAAGTGTAGCTTATACATAATAATCACCAAAGGCAATGGTGAAATTGACCAAAACATCAATTACAGGTTTGAAAATAACATGTATACATATAACATATAAGAGGAATTCCCTTTCCTTTTTGGAGTATGATTCCCGTACCAAGGCTTCTCTCATGACTCCTCCAGCCTAAGGGACTACTCTAGATAGATTCAAACTTAGGTTTTCATGCATCAAAGGGAAGAAAAGAAGGGAGAGCAAAAACAATACATACATATCCAAAATTCCTATGTGTAAAATAAGTACATGTCCTAAAAAAAAAAAAGTAGAAACATAAATATGTTCTTAAATACAACCCAATGTCTTAAATAAAATCTAAAGTACAAAAGGTAATGCTAAAAAAAGAAAAAGAAAAGAAACTGGGAAAAGTATGTTTGTCTGTGTGTGTGTCTGTCTATCTGTAGGATCACTGCCAGTAGTGCCTCTTCCTCGACTGATAGGTCAAGGTTGTCTTAAGTTCATCTCCATCATCATCATCGTTGTCATCATTACCATGATAGGCATACCTATCAGGCCCATAGATCTACCTAGAATACTCAGTCACCTCTAACTTGAGGTTCCCAGCAAGCCAGACAAGCTCCTCGTGCTTTGCTACAGCTGGATTTTTTTAAAAAAAAAATAGACAATGTTATGACAAGCCTAAGGAATGCAAAGAAGAAAGTGCAAGGGATAAAGATAGAGGAAACTCGCCGATTGTGTACCCTGAGGGAAGGGATAACCCATGACATTCAAGTTACATCCCATAGGATGCTCCCAAGCAAACCCATCAGAACCATAGGAATAAATTGACCAAGGCAAGTGATGAAGGTCAATAGGGCCACCCACAGCAAGACCAGGCACATCTTGACAAGGTTACCACATTTGAATATCAAAACATACAGAATATGCAAGATAAAATGAAGGGAAAGATAGAAGAGAGAAGAATCATACCTCGATGGGAAAGGGAGACATGAGGTGATCCTCACTGAACTCCTAATAGTCAAGGTCACCCACGAGTCACTCAGTATAGGGGATACCATTCCTCCATAGTTGGTACTCAGCATCAGTCATCGAAAGCAGGGCAAGCATGAATGGAGGAGGATCCATTGAAATCTAAGGCGTATATGCACCCACCAGCTGGCAAGAAACTTGCTCGGTTAAGTATAGAACCCTTAAGCTCACACCCTTCAAGGGTTGGGTGGTCCCAAAAGAGATGATTGCAGCTGCCTCTAGGCTTGGATTAGTGACGGGAAGAATACCCGCCCAAGGTCCCCAAGTGATCTACAAAAGCACTCATGATTAGAAAGAAACCCTCTAAAACATGCAAGCACAACTAGGTAAAAATAATTTCGTTCACATCTACACCATGGGCAATGAGGCCATAGTTCAAGGCCTAATGCTGTAAGGAAGAAGAATACAAATAACAGTTTGCAAGATAATAGTTTGCAAGAGAAACAGACAATAGTTTACAAGATGATAGTTTGCAAGATGACAATTTGCAAGCAAAGAGCGCAGAATAGTTTGCAAGATAGAGCATGGATACAGTTTGCAAAGAGAATGAAATACAATTTTTTAAACCTAGATGGCATATGAATAAATACAGTTTACAAGAGTACGAAGTACAACTTGTGAAACTACATGAGAAAAGGAGAAAAGCCTAACCTTAAAGAGCTTTCAAGGCCCCACTAGTTAGCGTAGAGTCCCCCGGCTGAGTGTGTCCATTGCCGAATGAAGGTAGGCGAGACAAGCCTGGCCCTAGTTTTCCTCCCGCGCATGCTTGAAGTTGCAGAAGAGAGTGAGCCACCTTAAAGACACAGTTTGCACTCTGTTAATGAAGAGATATGCACCTAGCAGAAACAACAAGAACACCCTAGCCATTTAGGCGCAATCACCAGGCGTCGCTTGAGAAAAAGGTCTATAGTCCATCTTTAGGTCAAAGTAACGAACACGCTCACTCGAGTACCTATGCCCTAATAGGTCTATGCCTAGCTGAATACCCGACTTACCCTCAAAATCAATGTTGGGCCCATTGGATCTTAGGCCAGTCATCTAGAGGAACTTATAGAGCGTTACTATCATCTCCCTCTCATCAACATAGGAGGTATGGGTAGTATCCCACTACCTCTCAGGTAGTGCCTGCACTAGGATATTACTGGCAGCACCCTTTAGAAGCAAATGCATGATGGGCTCAAAGCCAGCCACGCACCATGGCCTTCGTATCTTTTATCAAGGCCCTGTACCATGAAAAGATGGTAGGACCTGCAATAGATGAGAATAGGAGCATGAGAATTATATTGGATAAGAGAAATAAGTGAAAAGAATTCAAGCTGGACAAAATTGGAGTTTATGAGTACCAACATGCATACACAGGACCTGTGTATACGTATGTAGGGTTCCTACATGCATACGCATGTTGGGGCATGCGTCCATATAAACTGATGAACACGAACACATACGCATGAAGAATGGATGCATACGTATGAAGACTAGCTACACACACATACACGATACAAGAGTATGCGTGAACATAGATAGAACAGATTCTTTGACATATCAGCCTACCATGAATCAAAACTCATCCTAAACATGTTCCTACCCCTCTTAGGACATTAGGTTTTCATTTAGACCCATTCCATAGAAAAACCCAAGCATTTACAAGTCCAAAAATGGATTATAATAGAAAATTATAGAAAAACTTGAGAACGAGCAAAGTTTGAAAAGGTTATTGATCTGGTCCATGCACCCTTTGAAAGGTGGTTTTATGAACTGGAAATCAGCGAAGGGGACTTTGTTAGCCAGTGAGATTGAAGACTTCACCGGAAATCACATAGGAGGTTTTCTTGGTCTTGGGTGCCATTAGAGAAGATGAGAGAGTTTGGAAGAGAATGAGAGATAAAATTATGAGAAGAGTGAGGAATGGAGAGAGAGCAAAAGGATTTTGTAGAGAGAAAAGGGAAGTTGAAGAGTTGGAGAGAATGTGAAGAGATGAGGAAGATGAAGAAGAATAAGAAGAAAAAGAAACGGTTACTAACCGTTGAAGAAAAATGAAAAGGCAAGATGGTGTCTAATGACTAAAGTACATGTATTTTAGGTCTCCCACTAAACTACGTGCAGTTTAGAAAAAAAAAATTGAATATCCCAAATGGACTCCTGGAAGATGAGAAATGCAAGAAAATTTTCAAAAACATCCCCAATAGGTCATGGATTATCAAAAATGTTACAAAGATGCACTGAAATGACAGAAATACCCTCAAAAAATTGAAAGACATAAAAATTCTGAAAGCACTCCCCAGTGGAATGGAAGGCCCAAGAACATTCCCTAGCTTATTAGAAGTCACCAAGGAAACTCCCTCATGAGTTAAGACCATCAACTAGTTCCCTAGTAAGTCACAAATATGAAAGCTTTTTCACAATGGATTAGAACATCAAGGACTTCCCTGTAGGTCCAAGATACCAAGACAACTCCCTTGTGAGTTTCCATTGAGATTTTTCCCTAGTGGGTCAGAGTCCTCAAGGACTTCCCCGCAGGTTCAGAGCACCAAGACAATTCCCTCGTGAGTTATGAGAAAATATTTCTCCCTAGAAAGCTAGGATCATCGACAAAATCCCTTAAAAGAATTATCCAGTGGATCATATGTGATCAAAGACTTCCTCGTAAGTTGAAAGCTACCAATAAAACTCCCTCGCAAGTCAAGTTCACCAAAATCACCACAATACTTGTGCACATATCCTTCAAGGATTGAATATGCACGCACAAACCCCTAGATAAGAAAAGAAAAGAAAATACAGAGTTAAATTATATATCCTTCTTGAAATTGAACATGTAACACAAAGATAAAGGCAAGAGCCACCCAGAATAGAAGAGATTGAGATTGAAATAGAAATTACAAAGAGGCAAAAGCCACCTAAAGAAGTTTGAGGCAACAGCCCCAGTGGACACCACAAATACGTATCTTTTTTAGCTTGTAAGAGCACCTTGTTTATTTGGTTAATTGTTGAGGCCGTTGGCCATGTTTGTTTTCTTTTTTAGTGACTCTAGGATAGTGAGTTACTCACCTTTTGCTTGCAATTGGCAAACCAAGTTCTTGGATAGTGAACCTGTCATTACTCATTTCCTGAGTAACATAAGTGGGACTTCAAACATACAAATTCCACACAACTCTGTGGAGTTGCACCCTACCCCATGTATGCATGTTGTTTACTGTATGTGTGGGTTGGGCCTAAGCCATACGTCAAAACAAAATGTTTTGTCTCTTATTCTTTTGATTTCGTTATCAGAGCTCACGAATCAAAAGTAAGCATCTATAGACACCACATTTTGTACCCCTTACAACTTGGGCCCTTGCTCCCCAATAATGTTAGAATTCTAAAGCCCAAGGTTAGTTTAGGGCCCAGTCAGATGAAAATTGACTTGAGAAAAGTTTTTATGGAAAATATAACTTATTTTTGAAGGAAGTAAACTATTTTTGGAAAAGTAAGGCCATGGAAACCCTAGGGCATAAGTACACATACACACATATGTGTACGCATGCTCAAGCTTTGTGTACGCATGCTCCATGCATGTGTATGCATACACGTGCATGTGTATGCATTATAGGGTTCTAGAAACTATGTAAGACAAGTTTTCTACATTTAAAACTTGGTTTGGAACAAATCCCACATCATTTGGAAGCCGCCCCAAACCCCTATTTTTTGACTATATAAAGCCATAAAAGGTACTTTTTCAAGGAGGACAAATTCCGGTGGTAAAACACATAAGATTTACTAGAAAATAGTGAATCAAAGAGGGAGTATTTTACAAAACATCCTCAAGTCAAATTTTGCTTGATTGAGACCTTTTTTGGTCTTGATCTTTAAGTTCTAAGTTTACTAACTCATTCTCAATTTGGTTGTGAATAGATTGATTGAAGGGAATAGTCAAAATCAAGCTCTAGAGAGTATTAGTGTTGAGGTAAAGTTTCTAACTTTGGCTATTCACTTTTTCTTTGTGTTTCCTTTGTTTTTATGTTTACATACGTATTTTAATTGCTTTAATATGTTTGTTTAGCCTAGGTTTACTTTATGTTTGTATTC
This sequence comes from Quercus lobata, assembly GCF_001633185.2. Lineage (NCBI taxonomy): Eukaryota > Viridiplantae > Streptophyta > Magnoliopsida > Fagales > Fagaceae > Quercus > Quercus lobata. The sequence goes on along the minus strand of NC_044911.1, from coordinate 24,855,327 downwards.
TAAGCATGATAGGTTGATTGATTGTCTATTTTCTGAGTTTTTCTGTTCTGAGTTTCTGGGTTAGCGTTTTGGGTGTGTATGCGTACGCATACTTCGAGTATGTGTACGCATACAATTGGGATGCACACGTATGCCCTATGTATGCGCATGCATACTATTGCCTAGAAACCCAAATTCACTCATGTTTGTTTTTCCCTTGTTTTATTTACATGTTTTAGTCTCTATTTAACCTAGTTTTCATACCCCCAAGTCTCTATCTCTCCTGTTTTGTTGTTGTTTTGTTGTTTTTTTTTTTTTATCTCTTTGAAGTTTATTAGGGTTCTAGATTTCTTGAATATCATGAACATGCATTTGAATATGATCGTGCATTGATGCATAAGTGTTGTAATGCAGTGAGGCAAGTGTAGTAAGCCATGCATAATACTGTGAACGTGCATTTGATTTGGTTGATGGATATGATATGGTTGATATGCTTGGTTGAATCCCATGATCTTAAGGTTTAGATGTTATAACATGATTTATGCCCTTGGAGATATATGCCATGATAGATGAATGATTAGGCTTGGGATGTTAGTGTGTGTGTGTGTGTGAATTAGAATAATATGTTAAATATGCCTTTAAAGAAATTAAGATTTGGAATACAATGAGTGAAAGTTGACCCACAGGTCGGGTAGGGTTGGGTGCTTAACACCTTCTCATTTGCATACCTAAACTTCGGATTTGTGCTCTAGTAAAGATCAGTCCTTCCATAAGGGTACTATATTTGTGGTTCCTAGATCTAAACTAGGTGGCAACTTCATTTACACCCTCCATCATGGTCCACCCTAGGCCAAGGCGTACTTCCCATCGAAGGGAGGATGACCCATGTCGCGGGTGCTTGCACTCACATATGTAAAGATGATGTTTACATGAGGATAGAAAAAAAGATTGGGTGGGTGTAGTTATTAAGAAACCACCCCACCTTTACAAGCTTACCCATAAAATTACAAGCAAAAATGGAAGAGACTTTTTTTTTTTTGTGGTGGGTTTCCTCAAGAGAAAGAGAGAGGAGAGAGAAACTATTTTTTAGAAATTCTATAGGATTTTCACAGAAAATTTTCACTTTTTTCCTATTTTTCTCAAAAAATGAGGGGGTTTACAAGTGGATGAGGAAAAATGGGAGGCTAGCTAGGTGTAACATGTTATACCTAGCTAGCCTCCCATTTCTTGCCACCTCATCGGCCTATTTTGTCTTTTAAAAAAAAAAAAATTCTGGTCCAATTTTTGTTCAGTTGTTTGGGGGCCTTTCTGAGCTCCGTTTTCTTCAAACTTTATATTCTAGAAAGCTTTGGATATCTAGTTTCCAATGGTCTTGTCCTTGATAGATTTGGGGCTATGGTCGTCGAGATATTGTGTTAGGAAAGAAGGTGATGCGGTGTTGAAAAATTCTATGACGTTTTTCCTTAAAATATTTGCATCTTCTAATTCGGGGCAGATATCATTGAGCCCTTTTTATGAGAAGTATCCAAGACCTTGTGCCTCAAGACGGTTTAGCCAGATCACTTTAGTTCCTACCTAATTGATACAGCTTATTGTGCGAGGTCGACCCAAAAACTACCTGTTTTTCCTGAAAAAATGTGAGGTTATGTTTGGTAATAGTTTTAGTTTTCTATTTTCAAAAACTTTTTTTTGGAAACATAAAGAAAAAAACAATTTTGTTGTATTTTTGAAATCAAAAACATGTTTGGTTAGTTAAAATTCTTTAAAAAAAAATTGAAGAAAAATATAGAAAATACTAAAATATGTTGTTACTAGGATTTGAACTCTAATGATAACTCATTAAATGAGACAGATTCATTAAATTAAATATGTGTTTTCATTAACTTTTGAAAATTAGACACTAAAAACAGCCTTTTGCATGGTTTTAGTTTCCTTCACAAATTGAGTTTTGAGAACAGTTTTTATTTTCTATCCATTTTGGGTATCCAAACAAGTTTTTTAGTCTCAAAAATATAAAATTGTTTTTGGAAATGGAAAATAAGGGGAAAAAACAATTATCAAACATACTTTGAGATTTTTATTAGGGTTTTTGGTATTTTGGTGGTATCACATCCGTTTTAACTCCGATTTTGACCTATAAACTATCATTTCAAAGGGAAAAAAAAAATACCTTACAAGACGATCCAAAAGTCAGCCTTTTGACCATACCAGTTAGGGTTTTGGCCTCAATTGTTATAAAAAAGGTTTCTAAATGTTATGACCCTTTGATCCTCTATCTGATCATGTTGTATTTATTTTTACTCCTTTTGGCTTTGGAATTTGTATTTTTGCACATTTTTTTGGCACTTGTTTTGACGCGTGAATTGCGGCCGGACAAAATATGGTACTGACTGAAACCACTCATCATAAGCACCTGTGCCCACAACCACTTCGAAGAAAATGATACCAAATTGTTGGAAAAACATGGTTTGTATCGCATACAAAACACAAGCAGTAGAAAATTAATGAATCTACTTTATTCACAATTGATAACATGTACTATATAAATTTCAGAATTTAAGAACAAGAAAGCTTACCTTGGGGTAGTGAAATTCAAAACCAAATATTAGAAGTACTTGAGAACACTTTTAATCTTCACTCTAATTCCACTTTTGCCCAAGAAGTATGGTCTCTCAATCAGTTCACACGTATGTGTTCAAGGGAGAATAAGAGAGTAGCTTACACTCACATACACACCATTTCCATACCTTTTAAAATTTTGTATATTTCTCTCCTTATATATAATTGATTATCTAATTGGGCTAGTCTTTTGGGCCATTCCAATTGGGTTTTAGTATGTGGCTTGGAATGGGACCAAAAGCAACAAATAAGACACTAGCTCTAATGGGTTTTGGGCTTTTCTGTCAACTCTTGACAAGCCCAAAATTACCATTAATTATATTTAATACCACTATATAAATATAATTGTACTTTAGGCCTTATTAATAAATTATATCGCAAGACTTTATTATACATTCAGCCCCTTCATTAATACAAAGTCATAAATGTTGACTGCCACTTTGAAGATTACTACATCTTAATTCTTGAGTATCTAGTTTAATCCTTTAAGTTATTCATCATATATTTATGAAATCCAATTTCATAAATATATATACTTTAGTAACTTCTTACTAAAATGGTTAGGCCTAACACTCTAAATAGCCAAACCCATTAAACTTATCTCAATGGAATATTTTATATTTCCGTTAAGAGATTATGAATTCCATCTTGAGAATATATGTTCCTTCAACATTAAATTGGTTGCCCAACATACTGAGATTTTGATCGTGACTTTAGATCCCATTCTTGATATATCAAAACAACCTACACTTCATGATCATGTTCATTATTATCTTAGGATTAAGAATTGATGTAAATAGAAGTCGTGAGATTTATTATTCATTTGACAGTCATTAGTAGAATAATAAATCTCACAACGATTCAGTTTAATATGCCTTAACACTTAAAACATATCAACTAGAAGTCTCTACTTCCATAATCAAGACAAATCATTTTAGTTGATATGTTATAGTCTTCATAGATGAAATGGCCAATTTCATCACCGACTACGAACTAAAATTTTGAGTTTTCAAAAGAACTTGTGATTTATATCTTCTGTGACTAAATCACATACTATGCATCTCATGGACTATATGATAATGTCCAAATATTCATGTTACCATTATTTTAGATAATAATAAAACAATTTTATTAATCACAACATACTTTCATACATAGCATCATACAATATGATTTAAAGGGCACATATCCTAACAATCTCCCACTTGCCCTAAAGACTATTGTGCACTAATCTAACTCCCATTCCCTCCAAATGTGACTCAAATGTCCTTTGGGGCAAGGATTTGGTAAAGGGGTCTGCTAGATAACTTACACTATCAATGTTAGCTACTGTTACATCTCCTCAAGCAACAATGTCTCGAATGATGTGATACTTTCTTTCTATGTGCTTTCTTTTCTTGTGATTCCTTAGATCGTTGGATTGTGCAACCATTCCACTATTGTCACAAAACAAAGTGATAGGAACTTGCTCCATTCTCACAATACCAAGATCATAAATGAATTTCTTGATGCAAATAGCTTCCTTTGCCACTTCACAAGCAACAACATATTCAGCTTCCATGGTGGAGCCAGCAATACAAGATTGCTTAACACTCCTCCAACTTATGGCTCCACCTCCTAAGGTGAACACATAATTTGAAGTGGACTTTCTAAAATCAAGATCTGATTGAAAATCTGAATTTGTATAACTAATGGGAATCAAATGCTTACTATGGTAAACAAGCATATAATCTCTTGTTATCCTTAGATACTTGAGAATATGCTTTACAGCTTGCCAATGTTTAAGTCCTGGATCTGATCAATATTAGCTGACCATGCCAACTGAATAACAGATATTTTGGTCTAGTACAAAGCATGGCATACATGAGACTTCCCACTATAGACACATAAGGAATTTGTCTCATTGTATTTTCCTCTTCAAGAGTCTTAGGCCTTTGGTCATTAGACAAAAGAACTCCATGTTTGAAAGGAAGTAATCCTTTCTTGGAGTTTTGCATACTAAACCGTTCTAGAACCTTATCTATATGTCCAACTTGTGACAGGCCTAACATTCTATTCTTTCGATCTCGCCAAAGCTTGATCCCTAGAATAAAGTTAGCTTCACCCAAGTCCTTCATATCAAATTGGCTTGACAACCAAATCTTTATGATGACATTACCCCCACATCATTTCCAATTAGTAGAATATCATCAACATAAAGCACTAGGAACATTACTACTTTATCTCGATATCTTTTGTACACACATGGTTCATCAATATTTTGTTCAAAACCAAATAATGACTTGATTACTTGATCAAATTTGATGTTCCATGATCTAGATGCTTGCTTAAGTCCATAAATGGACATTTTCAACTTGCATGTCATATACTCTTGGTTCTTTGCTATGAAACCTTCCAGTTGCATCATATAGATTTCTTCTTCAAAATTGCCATTTAGAAATGTAGTCTTGACATCCATTTGCCAAATCTCATAATCATAATGAGCAATAATGGATAAGAGAATTTTGATAGATTTAAGCATTGCTACTGGTGAAAAGGTTTCTTCATAATCAATACCTTTTTTTGTGTATACCCTTTCGCCACTAGCCTTGCTTTAAAGGTTTCAACATTTCCTTCTATACCTCTCTTCCTCTTGTAAACCCATTTGCAACCAATAGGTTTAATGTCGTTAGGCGCCTTTACAAGATCCCAAACTTGATTGGAATACATAGAATTCAATTCAGATTTCATAGCTTTGACCCAATGATGTGCATTTATATCTTTCATTGCCTCTTCATAAGTGTAAGGATTAGATTCAGCCTCTTTTGAGATAGTTTCATAAGTTTCTTCCAAACCTATAAATCTTATAGGTGGCCTAACAATCCTCTTACTATGATAAGGCTCCTGTGTACTAGTCATCTCATAAGTAATATCTTGTGGTGTATCTGATACAACCACATCATTCATAGTTTCATTCATTGATTGTTCAATTACAGGTTCATTCATTTTAGCCAAAACAACTCTACTTTTAGGAGTATAATCATTCATATAGTCATTTTCCAAAAAGTTGGCATTTGTACTAACACTTTATTATCTTTATGACTATAGAATAAACCTCCAACAATTCCTTTTGGATACCCTACAAAGAAAACCACTTCTGTTTTAGATTGTAACTTGTCAGAATTTCCTTTCAACACATGTGCTGGACAACCCCAAATATGGAGATGTCTCATACTAGGCTTACGCCCAATCCACAACTCTACAGGTGTTTTATGATCAAACTTCGAAGGTACTAAATTTAGAAGATACATTGCAGTATTTAAGGCATATCCCCAAAAAGAAATTGGTAGAGTCAAATAACTCAACATGGATCTAACCATATCTAAAAGAGTCTCATTCCTTCTTTCTACTACACCATTTTGTTGTGGAGTTCCAGGTGCAGTCAACTGGGATATAATCCTATTTTCAGTTAAGTAATCCTTGAAAACACTAAGAAGGTATTCGTCACCAAGATCAGATTGAATAGCCTTTATGCGTTTACCTAATTGATTCTCAATTTCACCCCTAAACTCTTTGAACTTTTCAAAGGCTTCAGACCTCCGTTTCATTAGGTACACATAACCAAATCTAGAGTAATCATCAATGAAAGTAATGAAATACTCATATCCACCTCTTGCTTGGGTTGACATAGGACCACACACATCTGAATGTACTAGTTCTAGCAAATCTTGGGCTCTTCTACCTTTTGCATTAAAAGGTCTTTTGGTCATTTTGCCCTTCAAACAAGATTCACAAACTGGAAATCCGTCAAAGTCCAATGGCTCTAAGAGTCCATCTTTGATCAGTCTTTGAATCCTATTTGAATTAATATGACTCAAACTTAAATGCCAAAGATATGCATCACTAGTAGAAGGAAACTTTCTCTTTAATGATTTTACATATGAATTATTATCTAATTCAGAATTGTATAATTCATGCTTATCAGGAGTTATAATATAAAGACCATCAATAATATTATCAGAATAGATAAACACTTTATCCTTCTTTATTCCAACATTGTCTTTCAGAATAACATAATATCCATGTTTACCTAAATAAGTTGCAAAAATTAAATTCCTACGAACATTAGGTACATATAAATAGTCTTCCAATGTTAAAACCCTAAAATCAAAGAATAAATTAAACACTCTAATAGCTACAACTGAAATTCTGCTCCCATCAACCAAAGTAAGAAACATTTTCCCTTCATTCAGCTTTCTAGTCTCCTGGAACCCTTGTAAAGAATTGCAGATATGATTAGTACAACCAAAATCCACATACTAGGAATACGTAGGATTTTGTACTAAATATATTTCAAGAAGGAATGAACTTTTCATACATTTATCATTGGCAGCTCTAAATTTTGGACAATTCCTCTTCCAATGACCTTTTTTGCCACAATGGAAACACTTTCCTTTGGTGTATTCCTTCTTCTTTCCCTTGTTGGCAACTCCTAAGGCAATTTGTTTACCATCTTACTTGGTGAAGTCCTTCTTCTTCTTCTTTTTACCCTTACCTTTCGACTTAGGTTGAGAAGTAGAAGCTTCAACCATATTAGCATCAACACTGGCCGTACCAAGAATGCCTTTCACTGGCACCAACTCATTCATTAATTCAAACAATGTATAAATATTTTTGTTCATGTTATAATTAAGTCTAAATTCCTTGAATGATTCTAGCAATGATTGGAGTATCATATCCGCTTGGGATTCTCCATCAATGTTGGCACCTAAGACCTTCAGTGTATTCAGATGTAAGATCGTCTTAAGACAATGCTCCCTTACTGGAGTACCTTCAGCCATTTTGGTATTATAAATTTGCCTTATAGTTTCTTGCCTTGCAAAACGGCCTTGCTCACCAAACATCTCCTTCAGATTTGGCATTATGTCCGAAGCTAGTTCTACATCCTGCATTTGATACTGTAGAACATTTGAGATAGATGCTAGGATATAGCACTTGGCCATCTCATTAGATTTTACTAACAATCATATCGCTGTTTTTCCTCAAGAAGAGCATCTAATGATGGGAAGTTAGGACATGGTTGACTAAGCACATACTTATGCTGTAACGTCCCAGTCAGCAACCAAAAAAAAAAAAGTCATGATCAGATATTTGTTTTGGGTTCCCACATGCCAAGCCCCACCTAACCCCATTACCCACCACACAATCACTCATTTTTTCATTCCTTTGGCCGGCTCACTCCCTCATTTCTCTTTTCTTTCTTTTTCTTCTTTTTCATTTTCGGTAGAACGCTCTCTTTGCTCCTTCAAGCTCTCCTGTCAGCACCTCCATATCACCATTTTTACCATCATTTTTCTGGCAAGATCACCGGAAAATTTTTGGGAACCCATAAACACCTTCACATCTTTTTTTTTTTGAGGTAAAAATTTCTCATCTTTTTGGTAGGTTTTACACTTTTGCTTGAGGTTATTGTTTATCTAAGCTTTAATAATGAAACCCATGTGATTTATGAGCATTGGAAGTGATATTTATGTATTTTTATGTATGAGTTTTGTGTTGGTGGAATTATTTGATGAGTGGGTATATGGTTTGTGCAAATGATGACTACCTAAGGTTTATTTATGGTGGAAAATTTAGGGGTTTAAGTTATAACATGTGATGGTTGGTAAATTTAATTTTTCCATTGCCATTGGGTTTATTTGGAGTTAGTTGAAGTTCTAAATTTCTTGTCTTGGAGGATATATTGATTTTGCTTTTATGGGTCTCTTAATGATGTAGTGTAAATTTTATGGAAACTAGTCATAATGTTGGAGATGATATTAAATGGGTTAACTTTATAAATTGGAGTTTATGCCTTGTGAATCAAATTGTTGAGAAACTATGGAAGTGGAATATATTGTTATTAATGAGGTTAAGTACTAGGCTTGCCTAATTAAGTGATTATTTGGCAATTACTAAATTGTGGCTAGATGCAATTTCAAGCTCTATACTTATTGTGATAGGTTTACTTGATATTGTTTAGGTTCTAGCTAATCTCCTTGGAGCTTGAAGAATTAGGATTTTGCGGTTGCAAGGTAAGTAGCTTTTTAATGGGATTTTGAAAAATAATCATGTTGTTTTTGGGTTAGACGCACTTTTGGAAACTACTTATGGAAACTATATTTTCCTAAAAACTATTGTGTCCTAACCTTAATATATATATATATATATATATATATATATATATATATATATATATATATAAGAAAATGTATCATATTTGATATTGCATTTGGCGAAATGCATGAATTGTTGATATGGAAAAATGAGCATCTTTTGTTTAATCTTTGATAAGGAAATCTTGGATGTTATTGTATATTAGAAAATTTAAAGATGCTTATTTTGTCTTATTATGTGGGAAATTGTTAGAAAATCTTTTGACAAGAATGAAGTTGAAAACCTTACAAACTTTGTTGAAGTTAGATTATTTAAGGTTTTTTTTTAAAACTACCTGGATATGAACTATGTGTTTCAAAGTAATGTAACCTGTGAGTTTATGTGGTTTTAACACCATGCCATGTGTGATTTCTTAGTGATCACCCAATTTGGTTTTCATAGTCTTTGTGACAACGGAATCAAATCCAGGTCAGTGCCCTTTCACTTTGGATGACGCGTTCTTCCCTACTGTTCATGGGGGGAGAGGTTCCTTGATTGTGTGTGGATGAGACTGCTACCCATGGGGCCAAGAGACCACATGCAAGAGAGGTCCTATTTGACGCGCTCTCTCTGCTGCCCATGGGGGGAGAGCAAAACCTTGACGGTATGGGTGAGGCTGCTGTCCATAGGGCCAAGAGTCTACATACCAGAGAGGACAATATCATGCCAGTTGTGAATGGGTGGATCCCCTGACCGGTCTATGTGGTAGTGTGGTAGATTTATGATCATTTATCTTATGTTAGATATTATGGCTTTTGAATTATATTATTAGTGCTCACAGATTATAGTATATAGTTTCAAGGTATTTACTTTGAGAAATTTTGTGTTTCATTATTAAATCATTCTTATCCTATTATTATTAGTGAAGATGAAACTTGCATTTCCCCCACCCCCATTAAATATGCTACTTACTAGGCTTTGTCTCATCCCATTATTTTATAATCTTTTCAGAGTAGGCAACAATCTTTTGAGACAGCTTTTTGATGGCTAATAGTAGTTAGACTAACTACTGAAGGAGACTGAATTTTTGTAATGGAGATACTAGATGTTGTACACCTTAGAGTAGGCTTGACTCATTTTTTGGTGTATTATAGTGGTTGTGACTTTATTCCCACTAATGGGACAAGTTGTTGTTATGTAATTATTTATTCAGACTTCTATACTTTTATGGCCATTGGTCCTTGTAATTATTACTTAGAGCTCTGACTTACTCTGAGAGTATATTCAATGGAATTATTATAATAATTCTTGATGTTGATATTAGATATGATTATGTGGATCGGATTGTCAAAAGAAAAAAAGTTTACAGGTACTTTGAGATGTATTTCTCATGCTTTGGACCCTTTGGAGTTTGGGGTGTGACATTTGCTCTTCAGCAATAAGAACAATGTCCAAATTTCTTTTCTAATCAACATAGTTGGATCTAGTCAATTTATTTTGATTAAGAATAGCAACAAGTGGGCTAAATGATGCCATGTTTAAATCTAAAAACAATAAACATGAATATAATAAGTAAATTGGACATAATCAATTTAGCATATAAACATATAGTATAAAACCTTAATAAAACCATAATATAAAATATGCAATGACAACCCAATTAATATTCAATATCCCTCAGCGTAGAGTGAACATTAAATAATATGATTGATTAAGAACTATTCTCATTATTAATACTATCATGATAACTCTTATCAAACACTAAAAATATGTTGTTATACATTTAGCCTCTAAATAATAATAGTAAGAACTCAACATAGAGGATACTATAATATTTAGTCTAGTGTATACAACTGTCCAGAACCATGTGTAGCCACATTTCATCTACCATTAACAGGTTTATATTGTAGTACCATGATACAAAACACCCTCCACATGGAATGCAAAGCTCAAGGCTAAGACAAGGTGTTTGATCAAACCACTATAAACCAGGAAGTTCAATCTTGTAGCACCATGAAATAAATACTCTCCGCATGGAGTGCAAAGCTCGAAGCAAAGACAAAGTATATATTTCATACTACTATGAACTGACAATAGAGGCCATGAGATGCAACCCTTGTATCTCTCTCCCACTAGATATTTTAAAAGAAAGATTTTTAATTAGAAATCATGTGTTATCTCATCACAAATAGCCTTGCACTTTTAAATGTGAAAACACTTAGTGAAAATTCAAAATTCACAACTTTTGATCATTCAAATGTATCCCTCAATCAATCGAAATTATGAAGAAAAATTTAATAAACTTTCTAGATGACTCAATCTACTCTCGATTCCTATTCAATCAATCGAAAAGGCAAATTCGATCTATCAAAAGGAATTTCAATCGGTTGAAAATTGAATAAATTCATCACAAAGTCTCAAGTTGACTCGATCGATTCTCAATTCCCGTTCAATTGATCGAAAAGGAACATTCGATCGGTCAAAACTCGTGAAACTGAATTTTCCAGAATTTTCACCAAATAGTTTTCAACGGTTTTTCATGAACAAACTACCATCATATGAACATAATAGATTGAGTTTGAGATCAAAAAATGAAATTCGTTGATACTATAGCCTTAAAGTTTAATCTAACATACTTAATATCAAACTTAAACAACATCATAACATCAATATCAATTTTTATTCTACAGTAATTTCAACAACCATGCAGAAAATTGATTGTAGAATCTTCTAACATCATGAAATTACTATCTCTGATTCCAAAACTCACAAAACATGTTATACAAATTCGAAATTGAAGACCGCTCTGGTACCAATTATTGGAAAAACATGGTTTATATCGCATACAAAACACATGCAGCAGAAAATTAACGGATCTACTTCATTCGCAATTGATAACTTGTACTATGTAAATTTCAGAATTTAAGAACAAGAGAGCATACATTGGTGCGGTGAAATTCAAAACCAAAGATTAGAAGCATATGAGAACACTTTTAATCTTTACTTCAATTCCACTTTTGCCCAAGAAGTGTGGTCTCTCAATCAGTTCACACGTATGTGTTCAAGGGAGAATAAGAAAGTGGTTTACACTCACATACACACCATTTCCATACCTTTTAAAATTATGTATCTTTGTCTGCTTATATATAACTATTTATCTAATTGGGCTAGCCTTTTAGGCCATTCCAATTGGGCATTAGTATGGGCCTTGGAATGGGACCAAAATGGACAAATAAGACCCTAGCTCCATGGGTTTTGGGCTTTTCTGTCAACTCTTGACAAGCCCAAAATTATCATTAATTATATTTAATACCACTATATAAATATAATTGCAATCTAGGCCTTATTAATAAATTAAATCCCAAGACTTTATTATACATTCAACCCCTTCATTAAAATATTTGTAGTAATACAAAGTCATAAAATGTTGACTGCCACTTTGAAAATTACTACATCTTAATCCTTGAGTACCCAGTTTAATCCTTTAAATTATTCATCATATATTTATGAAATCCAAGTTCATAAATATATACTGATGGTGAACCAAAATTGGACTATCTCCAGTTCGTCCATAGTGTCGTCCAAGTCCAGAAAGATTGTCCTAATACGAGAAGGTCGCCTAAGTGTAAGAAGGTCGTCCAGCGTGGAAGCACCTGGACGACCTCCCAACACTTTGAAATTATCAGAGTAAATTTATGTTTGAGAGCTTATAATACGAACCATGGTCTACTATTCTGAAGTATGAGCAAAATCCTTATTCATCGCTCTAACTTACCATTAAGTTATTAACTTCTAATAGTAGTTGTAGAAGATAAGTCTGAACCTTCTAACTTCCATAACAATCGTGGAAGTTAAGTTTGAACCTTCTAACTTCCATCCACGTTGAGGAAGTTACTAAACAAGTAACCACTCCAAAGCTCACTATAGAAGGACTCATCCATATCAAATGAAGGTAAGTTTTCACCACTCTTAAAGTTGGAATTCTTGAGTTCTAGAGAAAAAACTAATTTAAGTATCGGATGGTTCTTGGTCAGTTCACCTTGGTCACCTTTGATCTTGTGTTTCTTTCTTTTCAGGCCTTCCAAGAAAATACTAGCCCATTAAAGCCCAGAGCCTTCAGCCTACTGATTTTCTATGCATCATCAGTTGGCGCCATCTATGGGAACAGATTAAATTTTTCTTTTGCAATTTATCTTTGTTAGGTTCTAAGACTTTAGGTTTAAATGTATTAGAACTTCAATTTGTAATGTTGGCAAACCACGATCAAAATTTTTAGTCTTGTTTTAGACTTGCTCAAAGTGTGTTTAAGTGTAAAGTTGGAGTCGAGTGTACTGCAGGATTTACTGTGTAAATTTGTCTAACTCGATCGATCGAAAATTAGTCTTGATCGATTGAAACTTATGCAGATTATTTTTCTGCAGAATTTTCCAACTTAACCCAAGCCTGGTTTGACGTGTAGGGTTTTATGTTTTATCTTAAGTATAAAAGAGAAAACCCTAGCCACATTTAGAGGTTGCTTTTTATGCTGTGTGTGTAAATCTTTTGTGAGATCTAGAAGTGTTTGCCTTCACATACACTTAGGGTTTCCAATCTCAAGATTGATTTTAAGAGCTTGGTGATCAATTCAGTTGCAGATTCAACAGCTTAAAGATACACAAGCAGGAGTGCTTGTACTTGCTAGGAATCTAAGAAAGAAGTAATCCGTGGACTCGAGCTGTCACGTGGTCGTGGTAGTAAGTTTCCTACTCGAAGTAGCAATAGGATAGTAGTGGTTTAAGTCGTTATTGTGTAAACTTCAATTCTTTCATAGTGGATTCGTTTTACCTTGAGAATAGCTAGGTTAAATCCTCCCTAGGTTTTTTACTGGTTTGGTTTTCCTGGGTTATCATATCGTTGTGTTATTTATTTTCTGCACTTTACAATGATATGATATATTTGTGTTAACCAAGATCTGATAATTTGACTAAGTAATCACTTGGCTAATTAACTAGGTTAATCTGGTTGTGTGTTTAAGGGGTCTAAAATCGTACAAGTGGTATCAGAGCCAGGTAGCTTTTCTGTTGTAGATCCTTTGATCTTGGAGCTGATCCTTGACCCTTGTTGTCATGGAACACGGTAACTCTCTGTTATCCCACCTCACTTTGATGGAAATAATTATGCTTATTGAAAAGTAAGGATGAAAGCATTCCTAAAATCCATTGATGAGAGAGTTTGGAACTCTATTGAATATGGATGGGAGAAACCCACTACTCTTGTTAGTGTGTGGCAAACTTCTCAGAAAGAAGCAGCTGCTTTTAATAGCAAAGTTATGAATGCTATCTTTAATGCTGTTTCTATTGAGGAATTTAAGAAAATTTCTAATGTTGAGATTGCTCATACTGCTTGGAATATCCTCCAAACTGTGCATGAAGGCATAAAGACAATTAAAATCAATAAGTTGCAGTAATTAACAATAAGATTTGAAAGCATTAGGATGTTTGATGATGAAACTTTTGATGAATTTTATGCTAAGCTTAATGATATTGTTAATTTTGCTTATAATTTGAGTGAAATCTATGATCAACTTAAGATTGTTAGGAAGATTCTTAGATCTTTCATTAAAGATTTTAGACCCAAAGTGAGTAGCATCACTGAAAGTAAGGATGTGGACTCCATCCCTGTTAATGAACTTGTAGGATCTCTTCAGTCCTATGAGTTGGATCTACCTAAGACAAGCAAATCCAAATCAATGGCTCTTAAATCTGTTGATGTTGTTGATGTGAATGGATTTAATGATGAACTCTCTGCTACAAAGATTTGCCTATCTTGCCAAGAACTTTAGAAACTTTCTTAGGAACAATAACAAAAGGGCAAGAGGTAAAAACAATGCTGAACCTAGAAATTTTAGGAGGAATGATCCCACTAAGGTGAACAACATTGAAAAACCTAAAGAGAAAATAGGTCAACCTTCTCATAATTCTATGGGTCAACAATGTTTTGGGTGTTAAGGGTATGGTCATGTGAAATCAGAATGTCCTATATTCTTAAGGTCTAAGGGTAAGGTTATGGCTGTAACCCTTAGTGATGATGAAGTTTCTGATAATAAGTCTAGTAGTGATGAGGATGGAAACTTCATTGCTTTCACAACTACTGCTGTAATTGATGAAAATATTACTATTGAAGAGAACCCTTCTAATGGAGAACTCTCTGAGGATACGATTTGCAAGAAGCCTACAATAAACTTTGCAAAGTTTCTGCAAAGGATGCTATGAGTGTTGATTTAGGTTTAAAGAAAATTGCATCTCCTGAACTTGATAAGAAAATTTTTCTTGTGAAACTATTTGATGCTAATGAATTGTTGAATAATGTGAAGACTAAGAACATGATTTTGCTTAATAAAGTTAAGAATTTGGAACTTGAATTATCTGTTGCTAGAGAACAAACTAATAGGTTTATAAGCTCCAAACTTGATCATATGCTAAGTGTTCAAAAGTCTCCCTAAGACAAAACTGGTTTAGGTTTTATAGAAAGCATCTCTATGCCTGAAACTCATTCCACTAACTTTGTTCCTTCTTTTGAACCCCCTGTGAGTGAGGTTGCCAAACTTGTAGAAGTTTCACCTCCTAGGAAGATTAGGGTTGATCTTTAAGAATCTAAACCTAAGACTCCTAACCCTCCTAAGGGCAAGTTGCATGATAGAACTGCATGGGTCTGTCATTTTTTGGAAAGTCTGGGCACATTCGTCCTAATTGTTTCAAGTTGCAAACTGCTAAGTAGCAAATAAACCAAAACTACTTGTGCCTCAAGCATAAGATCCTATGGTACTTATTGGTGAGTTGGTAAAGGCTTTAAACCTTTATTCCAATCCTAGAGTTGCTCAGAAATGTAATTCGAAGAACAACTCCAATGCTAGAGTTGCATCTAAAAAGCTTTGAATGCAAAATGCTGAATCTAATTGAGTTTTTCTGACATGGTCCTTGTACTTCATCGCTCTACTCTTTGTGACCATTTTTTTTTTGTTGCTTTTGCTTTCTTTGTTTTCTAGTATTTGCATTGTATAACATTCATGCATTTTATTCTAGGATTTTTTTTGTTATTTCTTTTCAAAATAAAAATAAAAATAAAAAAACGGAAAAGGGAAGCAAAATGTGTTTTGCATTATTTTTCTTGGATTTGAAATCAAGGTTGGCCAATTTATCTTTACATAACATGTCTATGTACCTTGTTTAGCTTGGATAAGCTTATTTATTGTACTTTATTAGTTTAAACTTTGTAGTGCATGTTGTGTGGGAAGATGTCTATAATTTTTTATCACATAATCTTGATCTTGAAATCACATGCCTTAGATTGTCGGACTTGAACTTATTGAGAAATGCATAAATAACCATCTCATCACTGTTTACTAGCCAATCACGAACACCTTAGTGCATATCATATGTTTTTGTGCTCAAGAAAGTGTAACGCATGCACAAAAAGAATATAAGGTGTAGCCTCGGTTTAAATGCTAAAATTGGTGTGTACATTATTGGACTATAATTAATTCAATCAATTAAAATTGGTGTGTACATTATACTGGCTATTTTAATAAGTTTCTGAACAAATAAAATTGGTGTTACATTATGAGGCAAATCAAGAAATTTACATGATTGCAAGCCTGTTTTCTATGAGATGTGGGAGTTATATGATGTAACTCTTTAGGTGATAGTCTCTTTCAAATTTATGTGATGAATTTTGTAAAAATTGTGCTTGATTTCTATTTACATATCATCTCACATGCATCTCAAGCTTTTGCTAGTTGCACATATTACACAAGTTATTCTCTGCTAAACCTTGTACATTTTATTGTGTGTGATTTTGTTTTGGCCATTCAAGATTGAAAATTCCCTATTTTTAATGCAAAATGTGTTTGAAGTTTGAGAATTTAAGGATAGTTGATTGAAAATCTTATTTTTGGGAAAACTAGGTTCAAAATAAGTGTTTTTGAAAAGCATTTCATCTCATACTCATTCATTTTATTCATAAAATAATATGCTTTGAGGAGTTTCTACATAAAATTGCTTTGATTTTTCAAAAAATTGTTTTCTTAAGAATTTCGATCGATCAAACCTGTTTCTCGACCGATCGAAATTGCGATTAAAAATTTGGTTGGGTTCTGTTTGTTTCAATCGATGCTCGATCGCTGTTGGATCAATCAAAGCCATTTTCGATCAATCGAATCTAATTTTTAATCAATCGAAAATCGCATAGAGAGTTTTTTGAAACTTTGAGTTTTCATGTGTTCTATCACTTTCAAACTTTTTCAAAACCTCTTTTCTCTCTCTCTCTCTCTTCGATTGGTCAAGGCTTCCAATCAATTTTTTGTCGTTTTCCCTCAAACTTTTTGCAAGGTTTTTGTCTTCTAAGGCTGTAAGACCTTTATGCTCCTCCTTTTTCATTTATTTTCATGTTTCATGCATATTTTTCATGCATTGTGGGAAAATTTTGAACCTATGAAATTTTGGGATTTTTGTTGATTTAAGCCTTTTCTTTGGAAATTTATCAATAGGTTTTTGTTGTGGGACAATATAAAAGTGATCTTTGTGAATTAATTTGATCAATTTGATGATTTGGGAAGAATTGAATATTCTAGGGTTTGAAACTACCTGATTTGAGGTTTTTGTTCAATTGAGCTTAATTTAATGAAATTGGCTTGTTAGATTGATTGATTTGATCATTATTTTATGCTATCTATCTTCTGTAATGATTAATTTGGTCAATTTGTTGGTTTTTTGAAAGTGGGTTTTTTCAAAATTTGGAGTTTTTGATATAAATTCTATGCTCAAGCCAATTTTGTGATTTTAAAGTAAAATTGAATTTATTCTCACTGCATTAGAGCATGCATCATGTGTTGATATTGCTCATGCATTATATAGAATTGTTATTTCTATATATTTCTGTGCTAATTTGCAATCTGCCATTGGTTTTTGTTTTTGTTTTTTTTTTTTTTTAGCATCATGTCTAGGAAGACTAGAGCTAATAGGAAATCCTCTTCTTCTTCTGTCCCCACCTTTAATAGTGAGAGGTTCCTGAGTGAGAAAAACCAGGAAGCGTATGAGAAGCTGAACCTTCGTAGGAATGTATGGGCTAAGCGTAAGGTCATTTTAGATGAGTTAGATGGTGAGATTAGGAGAAACTTTGACCTTAGGGGCTAGTTGCCTTTGTTGGATGTTGATCATCCTCCTCTGGCTACCTTGATCAGAGAGTTCTACTTGAACCTCTATGTCCACTCCTATGATTCCAACACTCTCGTGAGAAGTTGGATACAGGGTGATGAGTACACCATTACTCCTATGGTAGTGGCTGATGCTCTTGGGGTGCCACTGGTCCAGCATCCTGTTTATCCGTATGATGAGTCTCCACCTCTAGATGACATTATGTCATTTATTACTGGTACTTCTATCCAGTGGGGTTCTGATCCTCGGATCATCTCTCACGAGTTGACCGAGATTCACTATCTTTTCTTTCGGATTTCTTACCATTCCATCTAGCCCATCTCTTATTTGCATACCATTCCTATAGAGAGATGTGCATTTTTGTATGCCCTTGTCATAGATGCTCCTATGAGCTTTCCTCATCTTTTCATTCGTTCTTTGATTAAGGTTCATAGGAGTAGTTCTACTGCTCATGCTCTTTTCCTTCTGGTTTTTATTCATCTAATTCTTTTGCATTTGGGTTTAAAGGAGTTTCCTGTGTCTGAGCCCATTCATATTATAGCTCTCATAGGTGCCACCTTTAGTAGGCAAAGGGCTGCTCAGATGAGAGTAAGCTTTAAACATCCTAGGGTTGAGTCTTTTGGTGTCGCACCTCCTCCTCCCTCTTCTACAGGTGATACTTCAGCTGAGGCATCTGTCGATCCACCTGCTGTTGCTGCTATTGCTATTCCCCCACCTTCTACTTCAGATGATTTAGACATTCGTCATATGTTGGAGATTGTCATGACTGTTTAGGCGGCTCATGGTCAGCTTTTGGTGGACATGCTTGATGAGCTTAGATCTTTGCGAGAGGATTTGGAGAGTTTTAGACGGTCGCCTCCTTTTAATGATGAGTTATGATTGCCCTTTGGAAATTTGTCACAAAAATGGGGAGTACATATGTAGAGGGGATTTTGTTGTTAGGGGGAGATTTTGTTGTGTTAGAGCTTTAGAGCTTTTAGATTGTATTTAGGTGTTTAAATAGTATCTAGGTGCTTCATTCTGTATTTACTTTTTCGGCTTATGATGTATTTTGTTGATAGGGGGAGATACTTTGATTATATATGTTTCTTGTTTCACATTTTTTATTGATTTATATTTATAAGGTTATTCATGATATATGTGAATATGGGAACACTTTAAATCTTCACTTCAATTCCACTTTTGCCCAAGAAGTGTGGTCTCTCAATCAATTCAGACGTATGTGTTCAAGGGAGAATATGAAAGTGGCTTACACTCACATACACACCATTTCCATACTTCTTAAAATTATGTATCTTTCTCTCCTTATATATAACTATTTATCTAATTGGGCTAGCCTTTTGGGCCATTCCAATTGGGCTTTAGTATGTGGCTTGGAGTGGGACCAAAATGGACAAATAAGACACTAGCTCCAATAGGTTTTGGGTTTTTCTGTCAACTCTTGACAAGCCCAAAATTATCATTAATTATATTTAATACCAATATATAAATATAATTGCACTCTAGGCCTTATTAATAAATTATATCCCAAGACTTTATTATACATTCTACCCCTTCATTAAAATATTCGTAGTAATACAAAGTTATAAATGTTAACTGCCACTTTGAAAATTACTACATCTTAATCCTTAAGTACCCCGTTTAATGCTTTAAATTATTCATCATATATTTATGAAATCCAATTTCATAAATATATACTGATGGTGAACCAAAATTGGACTATCTCCAGTTCATTCCATAGTGTCGTCCAAGTCCAGAAAGGTTGTCCCAATACGAGTAGGTCGCCTAAGTGTAAAAAGGTCGTCCAGTGTGGAAGCACCTGGATGACCTTCCAACACTTTGAAATTATCAGAGTAAATTTATGTTTGAGAGCTTATAATACGGACCATGGTCTACTATTCTGAAGTATGAGTAAAATCCTTATTCATTGCTTTAACTTCCCATTAAGTTTTTAACCTCTGACAGTAGTTGTAGAAGATAAGTCTGAACCTTCTAACTTCCTTAGCAATCTTGAAAGTTAAGTTTGAACCTTCTAACTTCCATCCACATTGAGGAAGTTACTAAACAAGTAACCACTCCAAAGCTCACTATAAAAGGACTCATCCATATCAAATGAAGGTAAGTTTTCACCACTCTTAAAGTTGGAATTCTCGAGTTCTAGAGAAAAAACTAACTTAAGCATCGGATGGTTCTTGGCCGGTTCACCTTGGTCACCTTTGATCTTGTGTTTCTTTCTTTTTAGGCCTTCCAAGCAAATACTAGCCCATTAAAGCCCGTTGCCTTCAGCCTACTAATTTTCTGTGGATCATCAGTTGGCGCCATCTGTGGAAACAGATTAAATTTGTGTTTTGCAATTTATCTTTGTTGGGTTCTAAGATTTTAGGTTTAAATGTATTAGAACTTCAATTTGTAATGTTGGCAAACCATGATCAAAACGTTTAGTCTTGTTTTAGACTTGCTCAAAGTGTGTTTAAGTGTAAAATTGGAATTGAGTGTACTGCAGGATTTACTGTGTAAATCTAGCTGGCTCGATCGATCAAAAATTAGACTCAATTGATCGAAGCTCATGTAGATTGTTTTTCTGCAGAATTTTCCAACTCAACCCAAGCTTGGTTTGACGTGTAGGGTTTTATGTTTTGTCTTAAGTGTAAAAGGGAAAACCCTAGCCACGTTTAGAGGTTGCTCTTTATGATGTGTATGTGAATCTTTTGTGAGATTTAGAGGTGTTTGCTTTCACATACACTTAGGGTTTCCAATCTCAAGATTGATGTCGAGAGCTTAGTGATCAATTCAGTTGCAGATTCAAGAGCTTAAAGATACACAAGTGAGAGTGCTTGTACTTGCTAGGAATCCAAGAAAGAAGTAGTCCGTGTCTTGGAGTTGTCACGTGGTCATGGTAGTAAGTTTCCTACTCAACGTAACAATAGAATGCTAGTGGTCTAAGTCACTATTGTGTAAACTTCAATTCTTTCATAGTGGATTTCATTTTACCTTGAGGATAGTTAGGTTAAATTCTCCCCAAGTTTTTTACCTGTTTGGTTTTCCTGGGTTATCATATCGTTGTGTTATTTATTTTCCACATTTTACAATGATGTGATATATTTGTGTTAACCTAGATCTGATAATTTGACTAAGTAATCACTTAACTAATTAACTAAGTTAATCTGGTTATGTTTTAAGGGGTCTAAAAACGTATAATCTTTCTTGGACAAAAGGCTGTATGGTCCAGACAAGGTCAATGGCCACTAGTCCAGGCCACTAGGAAAGTGGAAACGCTTCCAGCCACCCCAACCGTGCTCACCAGTTCGCACCGGTTATGCAACTGCCTTTCGTCCAACAAATGTAGTCAATGGCAGCCACCATGGCAGAGCTAACTTGTCAGAATTAGGGGTTGACTTGAGAGATCAACCAAAGAAGGCAATGTTATGAACGGTGTGTGGAAGGACAAGCTTTGAGTCAAGAAGTTAGAGAAGGAGAAAATGTTGAGCGTGAGAATCATTCAAGAGGTACAGCTTCGCGTAGGATGCCACACTTGGAAAAGGAGATAGATCAAATGAGGAAGGCCATGGATGAGATGAGGGAAAATATGAGAAGGAGGAATCACATAGATGAATTAGTTCATCGAACCGATTCACCTTTCATAAATTCCATCAATAGTCATCCCCTGCTTTCTAAGTTTAAGATGCCTTCGTTGGATTCATATGATAGAACACATGACCTATGTGATCACATTGCAACCTTTAAGACCACAATGCACCTTCAAAGGGTTCCAGATGAGATAATGTTTAGGGCTTCCTAACCACCCTTAAGGGGTCAACACGAGTGTGGTTCAATAAGATACCTCCAAACACTGCTAGTTCTTTTGAGGAGTTGAGTAAGTTGTTCGTCAACAACTTCATTGAAGGTTAAAGACATAAACGCTCCTCGTCCAGCCTGCTAACTATAGAGCAAGGAGATAATGAAAGTTTGTAGTCCTTCATCACTTGCTTCAACAAGGAAGCCTTGACGGAAGACGAGATGGATGACAAGCTACTGTTAGCAGCCTTCCACAATGGAGTCAATTCAGATTTATTCATCTACAAGCTCTATGATCAAAAACCACAAACCATGGCTAAACTCGTCCATTCAACCCAAAGCTTCATGAATGTAGAGGATGCAATCATTACCAAGAAGAGGAAGAGAGCAAAGTGGATGGAAGTGGAACTCCCACGTCATCCTGAACAAAGCCCTCACCCAAAGAAGGCCCGGACGAGAGAGAAGACAGTTAGAGACAACAGGAAGGCAAGTTCGTCTTTAGGATGAAATCTGCATTACATGCCCTTGAATGTTCCGCTTGATCAAGTGCTTATGCAAATCAAGGATGATTCATCCTTGAAGTGGCCAGAGAAGATGAAAGGAGATCCTAACAAGTGTAATAAGAACAAGTATTGCCACTTCCATAGAGATCACAGGCATGACACGAACGAATGTTATGACTTGAAGTAGCAGATTGAGAACCTCATTAGGCATGGAATGTTGAGAAATTTTCTTTGACGCGATCATAAGGATGAAAAGTTAAAAGGAAAGGTAGAAGAGCCATTATGGCCCCCACTTGGAGAAATAAGAGTTATTGTAGGAGGAACTTCAGTAGGACAATCTTCCAAGTCAAGGAAGACCTACCTAAAGGTGGTATAGAACGTCCAATTCTCTAGACAACCACTAAAGGCGAAAGGGGTAGACAAGCAGGCTATTACCTTCAACGGACAAATATGCTGGAAGAGTCCATCATCCATATGACGATGCAATCGTTATAACTTTGCTCATTGCAGACTACACGACTAGATGGGTGTTGATAAATAATGGGAGTTCAGTAGATATCTTATATTATCCTGCCTTCTAGCAGATGAGGCTTGGATGAGATCAACTTCGTCCAGTGAATTCACCCTTAGTTGGATTTGGAGGAATGAAGGTACAACCGATGGGCACTATTACTCTAATAGTCGTGGTAGGGGCATATCCACAGCAGATTGTTCGTCTTCTTACAATGCCATCATTGGATGACCAACTTTGAATAATTGGAAGGTAGTGACATCTACCTACCACCTATCTATCAAGTTTCCAACAAATTATGGAATAGGACAAGTGCAAGGAGATCAGTTAGCAGCTAGAGAATGCTACTTAGCCATGTTGGCAATGGATGAGCATGTGTAGACGATGAATATAAAAGAGAGAAAGGTTGCTGCAGAATCCACTAAAGTACTGGAAGACATTCCTCTAGACAAAGGTAACCCTGAGAGGTTTACTAGAATTGGAACAAGTATGGAAGAGAAGACGAAGCAAGACCTCGTTTAGTTCCCAATCCTATATATATATATATATGAGATGGGTTCAAGTTACATCTGGTACAACTCTAAACATTTTTTAAACCGATGGATTTAAGTAGATCCAACGGTTAAGAAAAGACTCACATTATTACAAATATTCTTATTAGGATCTCATTAATTACTCTCATTTATTACATTCTAAACCTATCTCTAAACCCAAAAATGTCTGACTCTCTCTCTATCTACTCCACTATTGCTCCTCCACCATTGTTCCACCTCTCCAGGTTGCCAAAAAAAAAAAAAAAAAAAAAAAAAAAAAAAAAACCTAACCAAGCTTTTTTTTATTTTTTGAGAAGAAAAAAACTAACCAAGCTGAAACAACAATCTGAGAGAGAATGATATTTGCTCTTTTAGCCATAATGTTGGAGCTGGTTTTAGTTTCTATGTTTAATAAAAAAATAACTGCGTAATTGTTACTGTGTTTAATAAAAAAATAACATGAGACATTTAATTACTTGTAATAATTATATAACTTGTTCAAAAGAGATAGCCGTCAGAGTACATGAGACATTTAATTCTTTTACTAGTCTGGCAATATAGAGATTAACTTGAATTGACTCCCTACTTTTTACTTTTATACTTTGAAAATTTTGAAAAATTGCTTACTGTATCGGATGGATTTGAATACTATCTTTATTCTTCTAATAATGAAGTTGAATAATCTAATCTTTGGCTTGCTAATCAATGTAATCATTGATGTGTATTTGGTGCTTATTTCTCTCTTGATCGTGTGGATACCCAATTATGATATGAGATTGAAAATACGTTTCTAAAACCTTCAGTTGTTTATATGGAAGCATATGAGCAAAAACCTCTAATGTCAGTGTTCCACGGTTGGTTTTTTTTTTTTTTTTTTTTTTTTTTTTTTTTTTTTTTTGCCTGCAATATATCCATGAAGATGGAGCAATGGTGGAGGAGAAAGAGATAGAGATAGAAACATAGAGAGAGTCAAATATAACACTTTTTTTTTGGGTTTAGAGATAAATATAAAATATAATAAATGAGGAATAATTAGTGAGATCTTAATAAAAATATTAGCATTAATGAGAGTCTTTTTTTTACCGTTGGATCTACTTAAATCTAATAGTTTAAAAAAATGGATAACTCTTTAAAGTTACACCAGGTGTAACTTAAACTCATCTCTCTATATATATATACTTATTTATTTATGGCGTAAATACACTTTTAGTCCCTACATTTTGCATCTTTTCCATTTTGGTCCCTACATTTTAATTTCACCACTTTTAGTCTCTAAATCAATTAACGCCTATTATTTTGGTCCTTGCCATTAGTCAACAAACGGAAATATCTGACGTGGTTGACGGAGGACTTAAAATATTATTAAAAATTCACATCACCAATGCCATGTTAGCATACAATTTTTAAAAAAATTAATTTATTAATTTTAACTAAATAAAAAAATTAAAAACAGAATTAAAAACCAAAATTCACATGAATTAAGATCTAAAAGTTTCTTGAACAAGAACACCAAGAACCCCAACCCATATCTAAAAGTTTCTCTCTCTCTCTCTCTCTCTCTCTCACAATTTGGACTCACAGGTTTTTAGTTTCTTTCACTCTTTTTCTCTCCATGTAAATCGGACACATCTAAGCAAAAAATACAAATTCATAAATCCCACTTTCTCGTGCAAACCACTCTCTATCTCAATCTCACTCCTCATCACCATTCTTCCCTTGTATAACCTCACAAACTACCTATCTTCCTTCACTAGTGTCTCATTCATGTCTTCACTTCTAGTGAACGATACAGAAGGGCATTGCTGAACGACATCGTTCTATGCCTCGATCCAAACCAGACCATCGACAACTTCCTCGGCGCCAAGGTAACCTGGACCAATTCCAAGAACTATTTCGTTTTGAGTCTCAAAAAAGCCAATAAATGCAGAATCCTCCGACCTTATCTCCAACACATCCATACGGTATCCAATGAAATCGAACAACTAAAGCCTCGAGATTTGAAGTTGTACATGAACATCAAAGATCAGCACGACAACGAATAGTGGAGATCTGTTCCTTTGTATTTGAGCTAATTTTTTTGGGTTTTTTTTGTATTTGTTTCCTAAGAAAATATAGGTTTATGGGTTTGTTGGAAATTGGTTTGTTTACTGGGTTTATGGGTTTGATTTGCTAGAGAATTTGGTGTTGTATGGCTTATTAGTTATTCAATTATGGACTTTGTGAAAATCATGTGGATTAGTGATTTGCTGGAGAATTCGGTGTTGAATGGTTGTTTGTTGGTTATTTTTTTTGTTTTTTTTTTAATTTTTTATTTCTGGGTTTGTGTTCTTGTTCAAGACACACTTAGATCTCAATTTATGTGATTTTTGGTTTTTAATTCTGTTTTTAATTTTTTTATTTAGTTAAAATTAATAAATTAATTTTTAAAATTTAGATGCTGACGTGGCATGGGTGATGTGGATTTTTAATAATATTTTAAGTCCTTCGTTAGCCCCGTCAAATATTTCTATTTGTTGACTGACGGCAAGGACCAAAGTAATACGCGTTAATTGATTTAGAAACTAAAAATGGTGAAATTAAAATGTAGGAACCAAAATAAAAAAGATGTAAAATATAAAGACTAAAAGTATATTTACGCCTTTATTTATTTATAGTAAACCGGTAACCCCTAAAATGGTACCGAAAACAGGCTAATATTCCATTATAGTAGATAAACCAAAATATGGTCCAAAACTATATTCATAACATTGGGCCTTCTAGGGTCTTGGCCCAGTTTTAAACCCCAAAAAAAATAGCAAAAAGAAAAAGAAATCCTTATTACGCAAATTTAACTCCTAATTTTTTACTCTTCCTCCGAAGTGAAGAAATCCGATCCTTAGGGTTATTGGAAACTGAAGATTAGATAAGAAGCCTTTCTGTCTCTGATTCAATCTCTCTAACCGTCCTTTACTTCTCAAAGCCAAAGGTCTGAAATTTCGCACCTCTATCTTTTTTATTATTATTAGTTTTATCACTTCATTGAAATTTTGCTGACCAAAATAAAGCCTTCTTTTTGTTGGGGGGGGGGGGGGGGGGTGGTGGTGGTGTTGGATTAGTAGAATTCACTTTTCTAAGTAAACAACATCTGGGTTTTGAATTGGAGTTCTGATTTTCGTTTCTTTTACTCAGTTTTCTAGGCAACCAAACGGGCAGATAGGGCTTTAGGTTTTCATGTATATGTAAATATGAAATTTTATTTTATTGTGTATTTTCTCTCTATTGAAACAAACATAGGCTTAGAGTTTTTTTTGTTTTTTTCCTATATGTTGTTAATGGTTTTACTTGGAGAATCTAAGCAGAGTTTTTTGTTATGTTTAATTTTGGGTTAAATTTATTATTAGTTGTGTTAGTTTTGAGTAAAGATCTTCAAAGTTCAAAGTGATTGAAATTTATTTTTTTTGTTCAGGTCCATGAATTAGATAAATTACCCATTTGTTGAAAAACAATACCAAAAAATTTTGAGAGATAAAAAAATGTCAGGAAGAAATCGTGGACCACCACTTCCAATGAAAGGGGGTGGACTACCCCCTACAGTCCATGAACCGCCATTTGGCAGAGGTTTGGGGCCAATGTCGCATCCAGCACTACTTGAGGAGATGAGAGAATCCCCATTTGGGATGGGTCCTAGATCACTCCCTCCTCATCCTGCAATACTTCAGGACCAGCTTGATGCTCATCTTGATGCTCAGTATAAAGATATTCAGGTGTTGTTGGTTGATAACCAGAGGCTAGCTGCTACCCATGTTGCCCTTAAGCAGGAATTGGAAGCTACTCACCATGAATTGCAAAGGATGGGTCACTTTGCCGATTCCTTGCGGACTGAGAAGGATGCTCAGATGAGAGAATTGTATGAGAAGTCTGTTCAGTTGGAGGTGGATCTCCGTGGGGTGGAGGCTATGCGTGCTGAGCTTCATCAAGTTCATGCTAATATTAAAGAGCTTACTGTTACAAGGCAGGAGCGTACAGGTCAAGTGCAAGCAATGACACAAGATTTGGCTAGACTTACAACAGATTTGCAACGGGCTCCAGCTTTAAGGGCAGAAATTGAGACAATGAAACAAGAGCTACAACGTGCAAAGTAGTAGTTCATGTTTAAATCTTCTTCTGCTTCTTTTGGAAGTGTTATAGTGTTCCAATTATGGTTTTGTTATTTTCTGATGATTTCCATGTGCTTTTTGTTGGCATATAGAGCTGCAATTGAGTATGAGAAGAAAGGATATGCGGAGAATTATGAGCATGGTCAAGCGATGGAGAAGAAGTTGCTCTCAATGGCCCGAGAGTTGGAGAAGCTCCGTGCAGAGATTGCTAATGCAGAGAAGAGAGCTCGTGCTGCTGCTGCTGTTGGGAATCCAGGTAAGCAATAGCTTTGGGTCTATCTCATTGCAATTGGTTTGAAGTTTTAAATTCAAAGATTTTTCCCCTTCCTCCCTGCTCCCCTCTCTGAATACAAGAAATGTAAACTTATTGAAGGCAGTACCTGAAAAGGAATGGCGAAGGGAGAAAAAAGATTGACAAGCACAGGGAAACAATATGGTCAAACACTTTCCCAGAGAACAAAGAATTGTATGTTTTGAAAAGTCCAAGGATGACCCTTGACGTGTAGGAAGCTGTGATAAAATCTATTTAATGTAAAGAGTCATAGTAAGCAAAATCTATTTAGTATTTTAGGATATGAAGTGGTCATAGAAAGTAAATTCCTAGGTTCCTTCTTACCAAGAAAAAATATAATAAGTTTTGGGAAATTCTTAATGAGTCTAATTACTCGATCAGTTTACTGGATATTATACTTCTGATAGAATGGAGAAAACAAGGGGGAAGGGGTAAAAGTCTTTTAGCTTACATGGCTTTATAACATTGAATAACCATGACCTTGTATGATTGTTTGAATTTCATAAACTTTTCATTTGATTAAAATTAGGGGGCAGCATGTTGCTATATTCTCATTGACTTGGTTCAGTGAAAATCATCTTGATTGAGGTTCAAACAAGTCAATACATGATGTAAGATGGTGAAATTTTAAAAAAGATATGCAAATCACTTGTTCAACAAAGTGATTAAATGAGTTGTTAGTGTTGGTAATTGATCAAGGAAGGCTAGTTTGGGCCTAATTGCTTGTTTGATGACTTCAGCAAGGTGTAATAATTTAATTCTTCCTTTCATTTTATTGCCTTGATTGAGTTGATGCATTAATCACATGATGCTGGTATTATTCCTCAAATTTCTTTTCCCCATGGAGCTTTATTTTACAATGCACATTGATTTTTGTTTATTTATTATATTTTTATATTTTTGAGTCTATTCTATGTAGGGACAGGCTACAATGTGAATTATGGCAATCCTGAAGGAGGTTACATGGGCAATCTTTATCCTGCTAGCTTTGGCATGAATCCTGTGAGTTTTCCATTTTATACATTTCTTTGTTTGTCTGTGTGGCCAACTATGTTCCTATCTTCATTATCAATGCATAAGTGAATGAGCTGTGTCTTCTGGATTCACGTCTTCTTGCTGACTGGATATGCTATTTCTTTCCTTTTAACTTGCAGGTACAGGCTGGTGCAGAAAATTTTCCTCAGTATGCACCTGGACCTGGGGCCTGGAGTGCCTATGAAATGCAACGAGCTCAAGGACACAGATAGACTGGTGTTGCTATCATGCCAAGCAGTGTTCAGCCTCTTGGACTGATACTTATTAGACACCAGATCTGGGGTGGAAGTGTTATTTCATGATACATTTCGGGAGATTTGCTCATATGTTTAGTCTTCTTTTTTGTTGAAATTGTACCCAAAAAAATTGACAATTCATATTATTAGCTTGAGGTGCAGTCTGTTATTTGTTTTGGTCTCTACTAATGCAAATATTTCATCTACTTGTTTATATCTTAATGTCTAGGGTCTTTAAAAGCAATTGACATTGGAAAACTTGTTCGGCAGTACCTACTTCTAGCAGACATTGAAGTGTAGCAAAGGTCTTCAACCGTAGCGGTTGGGACTAGGAAGCTGTGATCAATCTTTGCTATTGTTATGTTAAAGCAGGAGGTTATGGGTATGGTAAAGGTCAGGCCTATTCTGTACTCCCCATATACCCCAAAACTTGTTAACATTGTTACAATTGTTCAGTAGCGGTTACATATATCACATCATTCACACGTGTCTATACTCTTGCACGTGCATTGATCCATTTGTTCTAAGCATTCTTACATTTCTATTGCTGTATGAAATTGAGTTTCAATTACATGGTAATTAGATTTTGTTTAATTTCTATATGAAAGAAAAAGTCCAAAATGCTATTAGGTTGAACTTGATTCCTTATAAATTTCATTGAGGCAAGTGAAGGAGACGGTTAAATAGTTTTAATTTTTAATATTTTTTTGATTGATAAGTTACAAAAAAACGCAGTTTGTTTGGAAAGGGGGAAAATAATCTAATTTTAAGGTTACCTAACCCCTTTTTCAGTTTGGCCCAAGCATTTCGTTGAATACTTTGAGTCAGATGGTACTGATTTCCATTAGCTCATATTTAAGCAATCCAGCAGATAAACATAGATTGAAGAAGGGAAATATGAATTTTAAACTTATATTTAAAAGGGAAATATTTCAGAGAGAGATGTCTAATGCTTCAAGGATGGTACAAAATAAGAGCAAATGATGTACATTACTTATCTTCCTAATTTTCACGGCTTGTTTTACCTGCACAAAGAACTAAACGTAAGACAGCAAGTGCAGATGAATCACAAAACGGATAATGAAAGGTTAATCTATTTATAACTATAGGAATGAATTACTTTTCACATAACGTAAAACAGAAAGAGTAATCTATTAACTGTAGCAATGAATTTACAATAGGACGTGAAATAATCTAATAAACATGCAACTGAATTTTTTAAGAAAAAGTAATAGGAACATAACTAAAAAAAAAGGATAGAGGAATGGTCTGCAAGAGTCATTCTAATAAAACTTAAAATTTAAAAAAAAAAAAAAAAAAAAAAAAAAAAAAAAAAATCCTAATCACACTTTTTTATGGATCTCTAGTTTTAGTGTTTTACCAAAGATGATATAAGTCAGTCTTTTGTTTTTTTTTTTTTTTTTTTTTGGGTGTGATATAAGTCATTGTTTTATGCATTGATAAAGGAGCACGCGAAAGGATATCTACTGCTTTGATTGTACTCTCATTGGTTTTGGTCTCTCTTTTATGAGCTAATACATCTTTTGGGAATTGTTAAATTGCCCATAGATCACTTTGATTAGGTTTAGGTTGGACCCATTTTAGAAGGACCTCTATACTCAACTTTTGGTACCGATCATATATAATATTTCTACAATTTAAATAGATTATTAAGTGTTTGTTTGGCTAGATTATTTTTGTCAACTTATTTTACTATTCAACTTATTTTTGCTACTATTCATGAGTCTTACTATTCTATTTTAACTAATATTTATCTTTATCTACCATACTTTCAGTAAAATGTTTTCAGTTTCAGCAAAATAAGCGAATTCTAAATATACCTTAAGTGTTTGTTTGGCAAAAATTAAAAAACCAGCTCATTTTACTATTCAGCTTATTTTTGCTACTATTCATGGGCCCTATTACACTTTTTTGTGTTTTCATAGGTTTCACTGTACTATTTCAGCTAACTTTTACCTTTATTTACAGTATTTTCAGTAAAAAATTTTCAATTTCAGCAAAATAAATCTCAAACAAACCCTAAGATTTACCATTTAAAGAGATTACGCTTTTTTATTTTTTGGAAAAAAGTGTACAACAACTCCTCTCATAAGATCTCTCTCCCTTATGGGTATCTGCCAATGGCACTGCCATTGGTTAGACAGTCAAATCAACCTCTTCTCTATCCATGGCTTCTATTAATTGCAAGATTCATGTTAAGACTTGATGATGGCTCTAGAGTTTGGATTCAGTGTAGATATGAGAGACTACACAAGTTGAGTAACAGGTGTGGACTCATTGGTCATACCCGACGCCAATGTACACGTTGCATGTAGGGATGGCCATGGGTAGGGTATGAATCGAGTATACCCATACCCGACCCAAAAAGTTTATCCACGGATACCCGATTATCAATACCCGTTAATATCTATACCCGAATATATTATCCATGGATATCCATACCCTACCCGAAACCTGAAACCCATTTAATTTTTTTTTTTTTTAATTCAAAACATTATAACATAAAAACCAACCAATCTTAAAAAAGAAAAAACTAATCAATAAAAAAAATGAAAAAAAAAATGTGATAAATGAAACCAAGAAAGTTTTGTATATATCATAATAGAGTCACACTATATCTAAACCTTCACAACACATTCATATATCAAAACATAAAGATTGCAAATAAGAGAAGAAAGCATAAGAAGTTTATAACTTTGAGTTGACAAATAGCTCCTTCACCATATAAGAAATCTCATCATCTCACATTTTTAAAACATATAGGAATTAAAAAAATGTGTATAATCATATGAAAGCCAAGATTTGGTATATAGTAGAGAGTAAACAAAGAAATATTACTAGTCTCAGAGATTTGCACCAGACATGACCCACAGAAATGTGAGTAATCATATAGAATTAAAATTCAAAGATCTACAGCCACTGCCACTACCACCAGAGAAATGAAAACAACGAAAACACAATAGATAGTTTAAGCAAAATGAATCACTGACAACCATATACATTGACAACCATGGACCCTGCAGTCCTCCCAACTGGTAGAAAAGGAACAACTAGGAAAACCGCCAATACCCAGAAGATTGCAAAAGCAATTAAGCCTAGAACCACTTTTACAGAAGAAGCCAAATCCATTTTTGCTGCTTAGCAAGAGAAAATCTTGTTGTTATTGTTGGGGACATATTTTTATGTAATTAGCATATCTTTTGACAAAACGCACTTTATTTGTATTTGGGTAAATCTAAGTAGGTTCAAGATGATTATTACAAATAGTTAAATTGAAGACATGAAGACTACTCAAGAACTGCTCAAGAAAAGTGCAAATTTGCAGGCCTCGAAGCTCGATCTGTCGAGATTCATTAAAGCTCGACAGATGCCTCGATCGATCGAGCTTACGGGTTTTCAAATTATAGCCAGCAATGTTTTTATTCTAAAAAGTTATTTGTTTATGGGTTTGTATAATCCTTATTGGACTAGGAAAACCCAAGGTTTGTGTAAACCTATTTGGAATAGGAGAGCCCATTAAGCTCCTATTTAAAGGAGGTGGGAAAAAGAAAAACCTAACCCTAGAAAGCTTCATAAGGTTTTCCTTTTAAAACCCTACCCTCCTCCTACAGAAGAAAGAGTTCTTGCTGCGTTTCTTGTACACCCTTGGGTTCTATAACCAAGCAAAATCTTTTACACCAACATTGAAGATCTTATTGGTGTTTCTATGTGAAGTTGCTGCAAATCAACTACAACAATCAAAGGGTTGCTGTGGAGTTAGTCACGTACTGGGATTCGTACAAAGGAGTAACCCGCGTACTGGGATTCACGCATCAAATTGGTTAGTCACGTACTTAGGGGCAGTGCATCAAAAAAGGGAACTGTCACTACAGAATAAGTCCAATTAGGTATTGGGGTAAGGGTTTAACTGTAAGTTAGTAAGATACTTGGGATTCCTTTACTTGTAACTGCTTGTTGTGATAATAGTGGAATTTCGGGAGTGGTGACCTAAAAATCACCCGTTGGGGTTTTTGCCGTTAGGTTTTCCCCATTCATAAACAAATCACCGTGTTATTTATTTTCTGTTGCATATTTAGTTTATTGGTGATTTGTTTGTGCTACCACGCATTTGCATGATAAATTGATTAATTAATAACTTGGCTAATTAATTAATTAATTTCTATCACAAGGGGTCATTCAATTTGTGGCCTATCAGTTATACTATTCCAAGGGCTCTATGTTAATGAAATTCCCTAGCTGATGCCATATTATTGCAACATGCAAGAAAAGAAATACCCTGGTTAGAAAAAAGTAAGCGTATAACAAGTGCTAGGAAGATAAGCAAGTAAAGTTGTTGCAACTATTAATAGATTATAAGGCATAATAAAGTAACAGAACATTCAAAATCAAGAAATGTAAGGGATTGGGGAGTTCAACTAATACTAACTAACAATATAGAATTTTTTTTTTTTCCTCCTTTGTTCTTATCTTTCTAGAACTTCTTAAGAGAAGAAGCCAGAATTCAAATAGAAAGCAGAATCTAGCCAAATATGATACTTTGTATCTATTGCAATTCCCATAAATATTGATATTAACAGAAGGAATTATTCGACTTTTTTCAAGAAATGTCACTTCCATAACCATCTCAGTAAGATTTTGTTAAAGATCAGAAGCTAAACAGAGTATTCAAATCAAGCAAAAAACATCAAAGAAACTACAAGAAACAGAGAGAAACAGAGAGAGAATTTTCTGAGTAAGAGAGAAAATTCTTATTGCTTTTCTGAGTAAACCAAGTCTTACATGCTCCATTTGTCAAAAAACTTGGACAAATTCACTCCTCTCTATAAATAGACATATCCCCATATAGAATCAAATACCTTAATGCAATCAAAAACCAAATCTAACACATACCTAGTTGATAAAATTCAATCAAAAACCAAATTTGACACATACCCAACTGAATTCAAACTCTAAAATCAAAATCTAACACACACTCAAACGATAAATTCAACAAGACAACACAAGTAAACAACATTTAAAGAACAAAAAACTCACCAGTTGACAAATTCAATCTAGAAAAGGAAACAAAAGCTAATTATCAACAAAATCCTCCCAAAATGTCAAACCCAGATACCCACAGAAAAGAATTTTCTTTTGAAGCCAAACTAGCAAAAGAGGGAAAACCAGTGGGTATGAAAATGTTTCCTCACATTTCTGACCAACCAAACAAAAAGTTAGCTCCACCTTAGTCAATCATATGACATCCAAAAAGTAAAATTAGAATTCAAAATTTTTTGAGCAAACAAACAAAGACTATAAGAGAGAGAGAGAGAGAGAGAGATACCATGAAGGGGGTCGTAAACGCGATCGGCGATTTGGAGGAAGGTAGGGGTGGAAACGACGGCGAGGAGAGGCGGAGACTGGAGAGAGTGACGGTGAGGAGAGGCAGAGACTGGAGAGCTCTGAGAGAGAGAGAGAGAGAGAGAGAGAGAGAGAGAGTGAGTGACGATGAGGACTAAGGAGAGGCAAAGAGAGTGTGAGACTGAGTGACAGTGAGAGAGGTTTAGGTTTTTTTTTTTTTTTTTTTAACGGGTCAGGTATGGATATTATCCATACCCTACCCGAACAATTCGGGTAATATCCATACCCTACCCGGTTAAGCTCTACCCATTAAGAACCGGGTATTACCCGAAACATTTGGATTGGGTAGGGTTGGATATCCATTACCCAATGGGTATGGCCATCCCTAGTTGCATGGAGAATATTAAGATGATGCTATTTCGACAAAGACAAGAATCCATGATCTTCATCAGGTTCAATACAAATTTGATGCTTTACAGCCACAATTTACAAATGAACTTCGTGCATTTTACAATCGTAGATGATGTTAGACTACTCAAGTGCTCTTTGGTCATTCACAAGACTTCAGGTCAGCCGTTTTCACCACCACATCCTCCTAGTTTTGATTACCCTGACCCTAGTACCCTAATTTCAATCCCTAGCCAACATGCAACCAATCCCCAAGTAATCCCCCTCTTGATAATAATGAATCCATCCTTAAGTCGGCCATTAACTCTTTTAATTATTAACAAGTTAGTACTGACATAAAAAGAAAACATCTAACTTACAACTTAGCAAAGTTAACATATAATTTGTAATTTAGGTGTTTTCTAAGTAACGAGCATTAAGGTTAAAATACTAATATAGAAAGAAAACATCTGGCTTACAAATTAGCCAAAGTTATCATATAATTTGTAATTTAGATATTTTCTAATTAACGAGCATTAAAGTTTGAGAGTTTTGAGAACCTAATCTGAAATGAGTCTTCTTCTTCTTCTTCTTTTTCTTCTTCTTCTTTAATTTTTAATATATAAAATAAAAATTTAACTCTAACCTAATTTAAGAGTCCCCCTCCCTTCCCCTCCACCTCCACAAGAGTCTTGACTCTTGAGAACCTAATCTAAACATGGCCATCAAAATTAATTTTGTTTGACAAAAAAAAAGGTTTTGTTACCCTTTTATATATATATAGGAGAACTAGATCTTTAATATCTTCATTGAAAACAATAGAAAATACCAATAGACCAATTCTATTGCTTAAGAATGGGTATTAAAAATAACTATTAAAAAATTAAAAGAGAATTTATTTATTTATTTTTTAAGGTAGAAAAGAGAGTTGAATGTGAGTATAATCGTGGTTGCTAGTTGCTACCAATATCAAGACCTGAGTTTTGGGTTTAATTTTTGGGTAGGAGATGGTTGCGTTTGAGAGACATGAGAAAGAGAGTTTTTGTTTCTTGAGATCTTTTTATCGGCTTCCGTTTATGGGGAAGAAAAAGAGTTTTTTATTTTTATTTTTAAATATGGGTAATGTGGATAAATGTGAGAGCTTCGACATGAAGTAAAAAAAAAAAAAAGAAGTTCAGTGGCTTCAGTTTTTAATATATATAGATAATGATAATCAAAAAGGATTTGCAATTTCCAGCCAAAACAATACAAAAAAAAAAAAAAAATGATAATATTGTTTTGTTTAATTTTTTGGGTTTTTTCTTTAAACCTAAAATTAATTAAACATTTATGTAAAATATATATTGTTAATCTGCTGTACCTATGCTATATTGTAACCCAGTTTTAAAAGAATTGCCCTATTACCAGATATAGTACCGATGTCCTGTATCAGTATCAGTACTTGCTAGGATTGCAAAAACATCACATCCTCAGAGTGAACGTGTATGCTTTAAGATAGGCATTAAGAACCTATGCTTATGGAATTTCACATCAAAGATATCATCAAGTTTTGAAGTAAGGGTTCCTGAGAAGCACACTTCAGCTTGGACATGAATTCAATAACTGCGGATGCAACAGTGTAACGCTAGGATCCTTTAACACAATTCCTATAAATTACTGCTGCTCTGTGCATATGCTGTACATATCACATACAATATGAACATAAACCACCACTCCAGAAAATGTTTGAGATGAAAGAAAAGTGTTGCTTACAAACTCTAGAGTTCCAATATAGATATTACAGAACCAAATCTGTATTGTCTGACTCTACGGGCACTATGCTAGCAGACTATACGGATATAGATATCGGTACGGTAAGGATACGGGAGTACAACATTTAAAAAAAATCTAGAATAAGATATGTAGTAGATACGGAAATTAATTAATTAATATTTATTTATTTTTAAGCTTATTTATTTTTAAGCATATTTAAATATTTTTGTATATAATTTATGTTATTTTAAGTTTTAAATTAAGTAATAACTAGTCGTTAACCAGTGCAATGCACAAAATAGTTAAATAGGAATTAAATATATTTATTTTGTTCAAGGTATTGACTTGAAAATATATGAAAATAAAAACAATTTGTTCAAAATAAAAGTTCACATAAAAATAAAAATAAACACAGAACTTGTAGAACCTAAAACAACATAATTTCAAAAGATCACAAAAGTAGTACATGTAAAATTTCATAAACTTAGAAGAGTAGATGTTATCAATGCTAGTTGAATGTTACTTTTATGAACACCACCACAAGTTGAATATTTCTTTTATGAACACTTCTTAGCAAATCTATCATTGTACATGGACATTTGTCCATTTGCATAGTCCATATTTCTATGGTTTATGAACTGGTTCTGCAACT
Source organism: Quercus lobata (assembly GCF_001633185.2). Lineage (NCBI taxonomy): Eukaryota > Viridiplantae > Streptophyta > Magnoliopsida > Fagales > Fagaceae > Quercus > Quercus lobata. The sequence continues at coordinate 24,818,231 of NC_044911.1, read as the reverse complement.
GTGTATGTGAAACTCGTGAGATGTTTGTCTTCTTGTCCTCATTTCCTTCATGAAAGCAGGATCATAATTGAATTGAGTTATCTACTTTTTGTCAATGCTAAATCAAACCTTTCATACCTTTAGGAAATATCAGCAACTCCTTTAATTAGAGAAACAATCCCAGTAGTTTAAAGCAAAATCATCAACACCCTTTTAAAATGATTGGAATGTGTAAACCACTTTTAAATTAGAATCTATATTTGCTTAAAGGATTAGAAAATGGTGTTTTTTCTCCAAAAATTTGTTACATATTTTCAAAAAGTCAATTCTCAATGCATATGATGTTGTCAAGAGTCACCACATATGTTAGTAGTACAGTGTAAAATTTTGAGAGAATGCCCATAAGAGATCCCATACATACAATCTAATAATGTTGTGAAAATATAAATATTTTTGCATTCTTTTGCCGACAATTTAAGTTATTTGAGATTCTAATTTGAACTCTATTTCCTTCAGCAACCAAATAGATTTTTTTTTGGGGGGGGGGGGGGGGAGAGAAAAAAAAAAAACGAAGCCCAAACAGCTATATAAAGAAGATGCTCAAATCCCAACCAAACTAAATAAAAACCTAAAACTATATGTATTCTATTGCTACACTTTCTTAGTAACCAAACAGAAATCATTATTAAAAAAATTGCAATGGCACAAAAAGAGAGAAGGTTTAAAAGAAACCTCATATAATATGCGAAGGTACTCATCAAAATCCACTAATAGCCCATGTAGAGAATACTTGTAGTCAACAACATTGCAAGGCTGCAAGCAATCTGATATACATATTAGGATCATTCCCGATGAAATTTTTTATCTAAAATGAGAGAGAGGAATGGGAAGGGACATAAATCATAAATTTGAACATCTTGTTTGGACTATATGATCTATATTATTAATTTAAAATTTCAAAGTTTCTTGGCTTTCATATGAAAGGTTGTTAGAGCCACACATCAAGGAAGTTAGGATTTTGAACATAATAAAGAATTGTATCAATGTACTAAATAGTCCATCATCATTGTGTAGAAAAATCATCAAATTTAAAAGGGACTAATTCTGAAACTATTGCATCAACATACCATCCACCTACCATATTCTGGGTTATCATCTCTAATCACCCTTTAAAATTTTGTGGTTGTCTATGCTTCCAGCCAAAGAAAAAATTATGTTCCACACCATTAAACAATATTCTCAATTTTGCAAATATTCTTAAACCTACCAATTTCATTGAAGAAACCACAACACACTCTCAATAGTTCCATCACTATAAACAATACAACAAACTGAGCTATACAAAATCTTGGTAACACAAATCTCATAAATGATGTAATGGCATATTACCGGAGGTAAAAAACAACAAATTAATCCAAATGGATAGTCTATCCATAAGTTGGAGTATGTATATCTATAAGTCTATCCTAGTTCAATTGAAAAGGCATCTAAAATTTGGTGGAGACGGGTGAAAAAAGAAAATAAAAATAATGAGACAAAGTTTAGAAGAAAAAAAAACATTTATATACAATACATTTTTAATTGATAAATAGTAATAAGAATCAAACACAGGTTATCTTGATTAAATCAACAATAGAGCATTACATTTCTTACCTATCTTCCTCCTTACGACTCTCCATGTATTATGGCTTCTAGAACTCATAAGAAATTTCACCAAACACCTTATGTACATGTAAAAGAAACAACACTTAATGAAAGTAAACATTATTAAAAATGTCTATACTCAACTTTAAAATAGTAGCATAATAGTCATAAATCATTGCAAAACTACAAATGTAACAGGAAAAATCACTGTTCAATTCAAAGATTAAACTTAAATTAATCAAGGACAACCCATGAAAAATCACAAAATTAACACTAAATGTATTATGACTTTGAAGAAAAAAAAAAGTAATGAATTGCTAATGGTGACGATTTGGAGAAAGAAAAAATTATTGGAAAAGAATAATATGAAGAAATTACATGTGTATGCCTTAAAGCTACTACCATCTCTATCAAAATTTTAAGGAGAAAATATAATAAAATATATTGATAAAAAAATAATATATATATATAACTTTATAATTGATGTAACGGTTTCTCTAATGTCAAAGTGAAAAAAATAATATTCACTACTAAAACAACTCAAAGATATGAAAAGAAAAAGTTTCATTCCTAAATAGAATTTACTTAATACATTATATCATCCATACCATCTGGTCACCACTTCCATTCTGGGTTATCATCTCTAAGCACCCTTGAAATTTTGTGGTTGTCTATGCTTCTTGCCCAACACAGAATTTTGTATCCCACCATTAAACAAACTTCACAACTTTGCAGATAATTGTTGTCTTTAGAGATCTTAAACCAACTATTTTCATTGCAGAAGCCAAAATACACACTCAGTTGTTCCACCACTATAAACTATATAACAAACTGAGCTATAGCAAATCTTGGTAACTCGAAATCTTATAAAGTATGTAAAAGCATATTCTAGAAGGTAAAAAACAACAAATTTTTAATAGATGTTTTCGTAAAGAATACAATCATATGAAACTTGAAAGCAAGTTCAAAGAATAGGTGTAGCACATAAAAGCCAATCATTCGTTTTAAGTTGGAGAAACAAAATCCATCCTGGTTCAACTGAAAAAGCATAAGAAAAATGAGTGGAGTTCTTTACACTATTTATATAAACCATTCATGCTATCCCTCATCCAAAATCATATATGGACCTTTTATATATAATACCTACATATTGGATCATAACAATTTTGTAACCAAGGGCCTATTATTAACATTCAATACTTTACCATCAGATCTGAAGCAAAAACCACAGCAACCAATTCCAAATCATGAGTTTGGGTAATTTTTGTTCAAAATTCTTTAATTGTCTAAAGGCATAAGCAACCTAGCCAGTCATTTTTTTACATCGCAAAAAATGACATTGAAAAAAGAAGGTCGACAAACACATCTTAACCTGATTAAATCAGCAACATAGCATCACATTCTTTACTTATCTTCTTCCTTACCAATCTCCATGTAATATGACTCCTAGAGTAACCCCCCCCCCCCCCCACCCCCCCCCCCAAAAAAAAAAAAAAAAAAAATCACATAGGAATTTTATCAAACAGCTTATGTACATGTAAGAGTGATGGGGATACTAAACACATCCAGATAAATAGTTGTGTGCTTGAAGAGTTCTGGACACCCATGTTAGGAAGAAGTAGTAATATTAGTCTGTAAAGAACCAAATTTCTAGTGCTTGTACTCACAATGTCAATCAAACATACTTGTTAAAATACCATGCTAGCTTCAAGAATATAGGCCTATTATCAAAATCACATCCACCTAGTGTCAGGGATGTATAATTGTGCTTGATGGGGCAACTGGTTCACAGCTACCTAAAAGGAGAAAGTACCCACTCCAAGTGGATTACCAATTAGGTAGTTACTTCAAACCATCCCAGTTGAGCTTAGAGAAGTTTAGGAGAAAATTGTCTTATAAGTTAAAGACATCTGTCATCTACTCAATTATAAATTTTAAGGCTCTATTTCTTAACCCTGGCATTTTTTTTTTTTATTATTAGAAATTGGATTTAGAGCTTACCTTGGAAATTGGCATCTTTGCCCTCTCTGAATCAATTAAGGAAAAATCAATATTAGCCACTGCAATCATCTGCATAATGGGAGCATATCATTTGCAATTTGTAATATATAGTTAGCCTAATCGCATCTTGCTATTGGGAAATTAGGTTTTGAGCAAAAAAAAAAAAAAGTGTAAAAGTCATTGAAAAACAAAGAATTGAAGTTGGCTTAAAACCATGATATGATCGTTAGTAAGAACATAATATTTGCATGCACCATAATAACCAAATCATGTTGAAATAATAAATTTTGACTTAGTGTGCGGGGGGTCATTACTCATTAGTTTGTAGTCTCTCAATCTCCATGTTAAAAACATACTTGTTAAAATCCAATAAAAATTGCATACAAAGAAAAAGGGAAAAATAAAGTCCAATACCAAAAATCCAATCCAAAGGAAGAAGAAGAAGACATGGAAACTCTACAAAAACAAAAAAACTTAAATTAAGACAAAAGAGAAAGAGGAAAGGAAGCGTCATACCTCCAAGCCAAAGCCCCTTTTTCAGTTTGGCTCAGGAATTTTATCAAACACTTTAAGGGCGAAGTGTTGGCATTTTGTTCTTTTCTTATGTGATAAAGAACACCTATTGGTTTCCAATGATGACAACCAAAAAGGCAACCATACCCTCAAGTGGGGTTGTTCTGCCTTAGGGTGTTGGGGCTTCTTTGATTTCAATCAAAATACAGCCATGTATAAGTAAATATTCTCAAAACCAAACTTGAATTTCTCTACAAACTCACCCCAAACTCAAATTAGCTACCAAAAATAAAAATTTGATAGGGGTAGAACCCAACAGCATGTTGGGCTTTATGGAGCCTAGTATTGTTTGATCTGGTTCGACAACCCAAATAATATTGCGTGGTTTTTAATGGGAGATTTATTGAGGCTTAATCCATGGAGTGGAGGTTTGGGTCGATAGGCCCAAGTCGGAATGCTCATGGATAAGCCTTTTGGGGGTCCGAGGGCAACGCCCCTGGAAAAATATTTTTTGGCCCGTTTTTATATAGAAATCGACTTTAGTGATTAGGGTTTTATTGTGTGGGTGGTGTTGCCGTGTTTTAAAAAGAGAGAGAAAAATATTGTAGCCGCACTTTGTATTTTTTTTTTTTCCTAATAATAGTGAAATCCCTGCAACTCCGTGGACGTAGGCAAATTGCCGAACCACGTAAATATTGTCTTGTGCATGTGATTGCTTTCTTTGGGCGTGTGTTTTCTCTATTTTTTTTTGTTTCTCATAGGTTGGGATTTCGGTGAAATTCCCTACACAACAAACCCGGTGGTAGAAACCCAAGTGTCAACAGGGTTGTGGGAGAGAAGAACTGAGGGGGAGAAACTGTTGTAAGTGAGAGATGGGTAGCGCCAACAAATATAGAGCTAGAGAAGGGTGGTGCTAGAGAAGATGGAGCTGTTGAGTTGTGGGAGAGAAGGACTAATGGTGGCTTGCGTTTTGGACTGAAGGTGGAGCCATTGAGCTGCGATTTGCATGTGGGGGAATGGCAGAGCGTGGTCTGTGTTTTGGAGGAAGGAGAAGGCAGAGCGTGTTAGGGTTTCTCTGATTTTGCTAACATGAAAAATCGTGGGAGTTTTAAAGGTTTCGGTTTTATATATATATATATATATATATAAAACCGAAACCTATATATATATATACATATAGGATGTTGTTATGTGATCATTTGTTTATTTGAACTCTTGGTTTGTATTTGAGACAACATTTTATAATATCATTGTACTTGCTTGTTGTTTAGCATTTTAGGGTAGAACTGAGGGGGAGAGAAGGGGAGAAATTGTTGTGAGTGAGAGATGGGTAGCGCCAACAAACATAGAGCTAGAGAAGGGTGGTGCTAGAGAAGGTGGAGCTGTTGAGTTGTGGAAGAGAAGGACTGATGGTGGCCTGCGTTTTGGACAAAAGGTGGAGCCGTTGAGATGCGATTTGTGTGTGGGGGAACAACAAAGTGCTGTCTGCGTTTTGGAGGAAGGAGAAGGCAGAGCGTGTAAAGGCTTCTCTGATTTTGCTAACGTGAAATCGTGGAAGTTTTAGAGGTTTTGGTTTTATATATATATATATATATATAGGATGTTGTTATGTGATCATTTGTTTATTTGAACTCTTGGTTTGTATTTAATACAACATTTTATACTATCATTGTATTTATTTGTTGTTTAGTATTTTAGGGCTTTTCTGATTTTGCTAACGTGAAAAATCGTGAGAGTTTCGATTTTATATATATATAAAACCGAAACCTATATATATATATATATGTAGAGGATGTTGTTATGTTTTGTTTATTTGAACTTTTGATTTGTACTTTGAGACAACATTTTATAATATCATTGTACTTGTTTGTTGTTTAGTATTTTAGATATGTCTAACATTTTATCGTTAACTACATATATAGAGTTCAAATAAACAAATGATCACATAACAACATCCTACTCATTTTTTTTTTTTATCCGATACAGTTAGGATGGCATTTTTGCCGTATCGGTGCATCAGAGCTAGCAGACTATCAAGCAAATGTCTATATATATATAGAGATAACAATAAAATGTCAAACATATCTAAGATACTGAACAACAATCAAGTACAATGATATTATAAAATGTTGTCTCAAATACAAACAAGAGTTCAAATAAACAAATAATCACATAACAACATCCTATTCATTTTTTTTTTATCCGATACAGATAGGATGGCATTTTTGCCGTATCGGTGCATCAGAGCTAGCAGACTATCAAGCAAATGTCTACAAAACTAAAGTCCAAAAAATTAATTCATATCCCTCCATCATCAAACCAATCCAACAAACTATTGAATCAAAACAATTAATTGAAGAAAAATCATGCAAACCAAACCAATTGCAACAGAAATGAAAATGGAAGATAGAGATATGAAAGGTGATTTAGGGCAGTTCCCTGAATTGAAACATGATTGGGGAAAACATGTAAAACCTTGAGGCTGCCCCATAAAATCAAATATTGGCCGGGTGAAATAGAGAACTCGCACATGTTAACAAAATTATGTTAAGCGAGAACCCATTGGAACGGCCTAGACCCAGAATACATAAGTATTAAGTAGTTAAAAAAAAAAAAAATCGAAAATGATGTACAAGACCTTTCTTATATAGCATTACCATATGCAGAGTATATATATGAAATGAAAGAAAGGAATTGAGATTTCTATGTGCCCGCAACGGAACACGAGCGCCATCACACTGCGGCCGCCCTGCTCTCTCGAAGGCACCTGATGAAACCCTATGCATTCATTTCTTACTTATAGTGAGGCTGGGTGAGTACATTTTTTTTTTTTTTTTTAAGGAGTGGATTGTCTATTTTGACCTTGTGATTCTATAAAAACGGATTGTACTCCACATCATTTTTTTTTTTCCTTTTTTTTTTAATAAATAATTCCGAAGCTCTTTTTTTTGTTGGGGGGTGGGGGTGAGGTGTTAATCTTCTTCTTCTTATTTATTTTATTTTTTTTATTATTATTATTTTTTTTTAGGAGTTAATCCTTGTTGATGTATCAAATGAGGTACAACAGTTACCATGAAAACTTACCAACTTAATTGGTGTGAAATTTTTTTTGCAAGTATCAAGGATATGGCACTTAATTCCCCTTCCCCATATTTAGGGGTGTTCACAAATCAAGTTGGATTAGCTTAGTTTTCAATCAATTGTTGATTGTCAAATTGGAGGAAATAATTTGTATCCCACCTTTGGTTAGATGGTCCATTTTCAGGCGGATCACTGAGTACTATTGATCATAACTCTATATATATATATAAACACATATTTACAACCACAAAAGTTCACAAATTTTGATTTCCAACAATACATACCTATAAGTACCAAGTTAGGGTTTTTTTATTATTTTTTTTAAAGACTAAATATTTTTTTCGCCCCTAAAATTTGCAAGAATTTTACTTTTTATCTATAAACTTAAAAGAGTTTGTTTCTCATCTCCAAACTTTTGGAAATGTTACACTTATCAATCTTTAATTTAAAATCTTCATTTTCATCTCTAAGCTATTGAATAGAATACTTATTTGTTGTCCCTAAACTATTGAGAAAAAAATTATAAAAAGTTTATGGATGAAAGCAAACTATTTAAAATTTAGGCAATGAAAGTGAAATTTGTGCAAAATTGGGGGACAAAAGTAACATTTTAGCAAAAAAGAAAAAAAGAAAACAAAAAAGCCACCTATTTATAAGTATCGAAAAGGATTGCAATTAAAAAAAAAAAGGTGTAATAATTAGTTAGTTACTTCAAACAACATAAATCTACCTAAAACTTTGAACCACAAGGTGTTGAGGAAGTTCGTGTTAGGATATGTGCCCTTTAAATGTATGACATTATATTCTGATTAATAAAGTTGTTTTATTATTATCTAAAATAATGGTAACATAAATATTTGGACATTATCATATAGTCCATGAGATGCATAGTATGTGATTTATGTGATTTAATCACAGAAGATATAAATCACAAGTTCTTTGTAAACTTAGAATTTTAGTTTGTAGTCATTGACAAAACTGGGCATTTCATCTGTTAAGATTATAACATATCAACTAAGATGATTTGTCTTCATCATGGAAGTGGAGACTTCTAGTTGATATGTTGATATGTTTTAAGTGTTAAGACATATTGAACTCGACCGCTGTGAGATTTATTATTCTACTAACAACTGTCAAATGAATAATAAATCTCACAACTTTTATTTACATCAACTCTTAATCTAGAGAGAATAATGAACCTGATCATGAAGTGTAGGTTGCTTTGATATATCAAGAGTGAGATCTAAAGTCACAATCAAAACCTCAGTATGTTGGGCAGCCACATTTAATGTTAAAGGAACATATATTCTCAAGATGGAATTCATAATCTCTTCACAAAGATATAAAATCTTCCCTTGAGATAAGTTTAATGAGTTTGGTTATTTAGAATGTTAGGCCTAACTACTTTAGTAAGAAGTTGCTAAAGTATATGATGATGTATAGAAAATCAGTAGGCTGAAAGCTCTGGGCTTCAATGGGCCAGTAGTTGCTTGGAAGGCCTGAAAGAAAAGAAACACAAGATCAAAGGTGACCGAGGTGAACCGGCCAAGAACCCTCTAATGCATAAGTTAGTTTTTTATCTAGAACTCAAGATTTCCAAAATTAGGAGTGGTGAAAACTTACCTTCATTTGATATGGATGAGTCCTTTTATAGTGAGCTTTGGAGTGGTTACCTGTTTGGTAACTTCCTCAACATGGATGGAAGTTAGAAGGTTCCAACTTAACTTTGACAATTGCTATGGAAGTTAGAAGGTTCAGACTTATCTTCTACAACTACTATCAGAAGTTAAGAAATTAGTGGGAATTTAGAGCAATGAATAAGGATTTTGCTCATACTTCAGAATAATAGAACGTGTTCTAAATTATAAGCTCTTAAACACAAATTTACTCTAATAATTTCTAAGTGTTGGGAGGTCGTCCAGGTGCTTCCATGCTAGACGACCTACTTACACTTGGGCAACCTTCTTGTATTGGGACAACCTTTCTAGACTTGGACGACACTATGGATAAACTGGAGATAGTCCAATTTTGGTTCACCATCAGTAGCCCCTTTTGTCCAAGAGTCGTCCTGGACATTGTGGTAGAACTGTTTGCTTTTGACACATGTCAATATTTTAATGGTTAATTAATATGCCACGTGTCATCCTTGCTTTGGTTGGATTTTTTCATTTCAGATTACGCTATGTGTCACAAACTTATTGATTGACTTTTCGCTTCGATTTATTTTTCAAGGAATATGCCACATGTCAACTCCTGGTTGGTCTGCATTGCTTCATTGACCCACCTCTAGGGCCTATAAATATGTACATTCTCTCTCTTACCCTTTCATTTTTCCAATATTTTTCTTTCTCCCATCTCATTCAAGAGCTTTGTCTAGTCATCCTTATCTTTAGTCGCTCGTCAGGCACTTCCTTCCCTTCGTCCTAAGGTTTTCATCTTTTAGGAAATTCTGTACATTTTTATAAATATTTCTGCTTCCAGTGGTAGTACATAGAGAGAACTAGACAAGTATCAGGACAAGTCCCCCAGTGGTAGTGGCAGCTATGAGAGTAGTAGTGATCGTAGTTCCCAAGACAAGTATTATTCGTCTGGGGTTCCTGGAATTTCAGGAAATGCAATGTAGGATGACTTCTGGGACTGAGGCTAGCTCGTCCAGAAGAAGTTAGTCACTTAGTCCCCCTCAAAAGGAAGAGGAGGATGAAATGTCATCTATAGCTGTGCCTTAGAGGTAGCGTCCACTTTGGATGCAAATAAGTTAACAACCCTTGTAAGTAGATACCAAATTCCCCATGAGTTTAGACCTCGTCTACCTGAGAGTGGAGAATGGTGTTGTTCTCCTCTTTCTGGTTTTGTTGTATATGCTTCTTATTTGTTAGTAGGTCTTAGGTTTCCTCTTAATTCTTTTTCTAGATGTCTCTTTCATAGGTTGGGTATTGGACCAAACCAGCTCAACCCTAATGGATGGAGGACGATAATGGCCATGCAAATGCTATGGTGTAAGGTGTTTAAGGGGAACTGTCCAATCATAGTGGACCAATTCCTCTATTGTTATAAACCCTCAAAAATTAAACAATTTGCTAGTTTTTAGGGCCCTCAATTTAGTTTGATTAGGGGTCATAGTTCTTTTGATAGGTTATGGAAGAAAAAGTTTTTCTTTGTTTCTAGAAATTGGGCTGGGCACCCAAGTGATGTAAATAAAGCCCTATTTCCTCCTTTTACCAGTGCCCTAGGTCGTCTTCGTCCTGAGGGTACGTCTTTCACCCTTTACTTTGTCTATTTTTATTTACTTTTTTCCTCATTTAACCATATCTTTTATTTGTGCAGCCATTACCTCGTCCACGCTTGGACAAGTTTTATTTGGAGCGTATTGATAAAGCTAGTGCTCACCCTGAGAGGTCCTTCCATAGCTTGGTGACCCTTCGTCGTCTTACTATCTGGGGACTTGGTCTTGAGCCCACTAAAGAAAACCTTGCACACGAGGAGACCACTCATCAAAGTAAGTGTCGTCCATTGTATTTCATCATCATCATTTTTTTTTTTAAACTTTATCTTTGTTCATCATAGGGTTAGCCACCATGAAGGAGAACAAAGGGAAGAACATGACCAACATCATTGAGGAAGTGGAAGACGTCCAGGTTCAAGACGAGCCAACTCCACTGGTCGTCCAAAAGTCTGTCGTCCAGATCGTTGCTAGGAAGAGGAAAAGCATTTCAAGCAATATTGACCTTAGTGATCTTCCAAGATGCCGATGTCTTAAGAAACAAAGTCTAGCAAGACTTCTTCTCCCAAGGTTCCAAAGCCTCAGAACGTAACGGTAGTCCTGGATGACTCGACAGTGAACCAGGTGCTCATTCAAGCTTCTTCTTCAACCATCCAGCCTAAAAACCTTACACCCCTTACAGCCAAGTCTCCTCATAGAATTTATCCTTCAGTTCCAGACAAACATCCTCCCAACTTGGTGTTGGATGAGGATTATACCTGGAAGACTTTCAAAGGGATCATCACTGATAGAGAAGTGAGTGCATGTTATGACATGTTAGTGAAGGACTTTGAACGCTTTGCCATCCATGAAATTTTCAAGGTATGTAGTTTTCTTACTATTCTCATTTTATTTTTTATGAAATTTAAGGAAAATTTCTAACTCTTCTTTGTCCATCTATTTTTCAGGCCATGTTAAATTTCTATACTACGTCTAGTCAAGCCTTGAGCTTTGTGACAAGGCTAAGGCTGCTAAGGCAAAGTGCAAAGAACTAAAGGATGAGTTCCTTTTGAAGAAGGGGGAAGTGATCAGGCTGACTGAGGAGCTTACTCATCTTTAGGGAATAGAGAAGAAACTATGGAACGAGGTGGGAGAGTTCAAGGTAGACTCCATTGAGAAGGAGACTCGTATCAATCACCTTGAGGTGAAATGTCAAGAGTTTACTTCGTCCTTGGAGAAAGCTAAAAAGGAAGCCATTGCAACATTTATGAAGTCAAATGATTTCACCAATCATCTAGACCAATATTATGTTGCTGGCTATGAAGACTTCCACTTTGATGGCAAGGAGGCCTACCTAAGATGGACTTTAACTCCTTCCGAATTCCTACTGCAACAGAAAGTTCTTTGCTTCAAACGAGATCTGAGGACGTCATTGTTGTGGACGATGCCTCAAGAAAGCCATCTAAGGAAGCTGCCGAGCTAGCCAAAGACAACCCAAAGTCTGGGGGCAATGCCCTCAGTGGTTTATCCCCATAATGTTTATTTCATTTTTTTTTAAATTATTTTATTTTCTTGGGAATGCCGGTTGTTTTGGGCTTTGTTTAAAAATTATTTAAGTACAATTTCCTCGTCCAAGTTTATGGACGTATAACAAATACAATAACCTTCATTAGATTAAACACGATAAGGATTTTTGGACAATGATCGTCTACCCTTTTTAATTTTTTATGAATGAATGTGTATTTCCATCTTCATTCTTCATTTACTGTTGAACACATTGTATTTTGTGTATGAATGATTTTCCTTTGTTTACATCATCCATATTATATCCTATGGTTTTAAGTGTGGTCTGTCCACTTATGAACGCATTTAGCTCGTCCATGTTAGGATAATTTTTTTTATGTTCAACATTATACCATTCATTATATTTTATAAGTGTAACTCATCCATGAATGGAATTTTCTTTGCCAGCTTTCTTTGTCCATAAATTCGACTTATAGCTTGCATTAATCTTCGTCCATAGGCTGGACGACTCTTTATTTGTCTTTAGGCAAGACGTTTCCAGCATTCACTCGTCCATAGATTGGATTGTTTAGCTAGTCACATTTATCCATGGATTTTAAATATCTCTACATGCATGCTTTATCTCATCCATTAGTTAGACGAATAAACCTTAGGTTTATTTTGCTTTTACCTTATTTAAGAAAAGCTTATAGACATTACATCCTTGCGTCCCGAGATTTTACTCATCTTAGACCTTTAGCCTTCTTGTGGATTAGTTTTAATGAGAACAACAACATGAAAATTGGAAATTCACACAACATTATATACATTGGAAATCCAAACTATATTTACACAACATAAACATCGTCCACAAGCATGGCACATGCTTAGAAGCTGGTGCCTTAAGGGAATTGAAAACACTTATGTACAAACGAACTAAGTTCATGACTTCGTCCATCATAATTATGTCCATAAACAGTGCGCAAGCTAGAAGCTAGTGCATTTTAGGGAATTAGAATACTAAAAACATGTAGTACCAAATACAAATAAACACAAGGAAAGTAAAACATAACTTAAACTTCATCCTGGATGATGCTTATCCAGGGTGATGCTCGACTATACTGATACTTCACTAATAATATCTTCTTAAATGCTCAACATTCCAAGGGTGCTCTAATTTTTGTCCATCTAGGGCTTCCAAGTAGTACAATCCTTGCCTTTTGCAATTGATAACCTTGTAGGGTTGTTCCCAATTAGGCCCCAGTTTTCTGTGGGCCAGGTTTCTAGTTGCTAAGGAGACCCTTTTTAGGACGAGATCCCCAATGTTGAAGCGTCTAGGTTTCACCATTGCATCATATTGTCTAGCCATGAGGTTTTTATACCTCACTGTTCTTTGTTCTACACCTATCCTTACCTCATCTATCAAATCAAGATTGAGACAAAGTTGTTTTTCATTTTCCTCACCCTTGTACTTCATTACCCTATTGCTAGTCATGTGTATATCTGCAAGTATGACTGCTTCACTTCCATAGGCTAATTTAAAAGGAGTTTCCCCTGTAGGGGTCCTCACAGTCATCATGTAGGCCCATAGAACACCTGGTAGCTCGCCTGGCCATACTCCCTTTAACCCCTCAAGCTGAGTCTTAATGATCTTTAACAAGGATCGGTTTGCAACTTCAGCTTACCCATTTGCTTATGGGTGGGAGGGTAAGGAATAATGATTCTTTATTCCAAGTTGTTCACAAAAATCTTTGAAGCGTGTGTTATCAAACTGCCTTCCATTATTTGACACTAGTACCCTAGGAACCCCAAATCGACAGACGATGCTCTTCCAAACGAATTTCTTGACATTCTATTGTGTAATCTTTGCTAAGGGTTCAGCTTCCACCCATTTAGTGAAGTAATCAATCCCCACTATTAAAAACTTTATCTGCTAGGTTCCTATTGGAAAAGGACCCAAAATATCCAATCCTTATTGCGCAAAAGGCCATAGGGCCATCATCAAGGTGAGGTACTCTGATGGTTGTCTAGGGACATTGCTTAAGTACACTGATCACACACCTTAACATAAGTCTTAGCATCTTCTTGAATGGTCGGCCAGTAGTAGCCTAAACGGATGACCTTATGGATGAGTGCTCTTGCTCCTGAATGGTTTCTGCACGCTTCTTCATGAACTTGCCTCAATACATAGTTTGATTTTTCTGGAGCTAAACACCTTAGATAAGGTTGAGAGAAGCCTCTTTTATATAGCACCTCGTCTATAAGGACATATTTAGCTGATCTAATCCTTAGCTTTCTGGCTTCGTCTCTTTCTTTTGGAAGCCTTCCATCCCTTAGGTAAGCTACTATCAGGGTCATCCAGTTTTCTTCACCTTCTATCTGCTGCACCTCTAAAAGATCTATGCTAGGTACATACTGGACTTCATCAAGCTCGTCCACCGACCCATCTACTGACACTGCTTTTGCTAAGGCATCTACTTCCATGTTTTCCTCCCTTGGAACTTGAAGAAAAATAGCTTCCTTAAATTTCTTAATAAGATGCTTCACCTTGCTGAGATACTTCTTCATCTGTTCTTCCTTGGCTTCACATGTTCCATTCACTTGACCTATGATCAATTGAGAGTTTCCTTGGACGACTACTAACTCTGACCATAAGGACTTAGCCAATTCCATCCCTTTAAGGAGGGCTTCATATTCAACTTCATTTTGGTTTTTTAGTATTGTAGACAAGTTGCATATTTCGACTTGTCCCCTTCCGGGAATTTCAGTATAACTCTTGTTCCTCTTGCATATAATGTGGACGAACCATCTACATAGATGGCCCATCTCTTAACTTCATCCACCTCGTCTAAATCACCATGGTTTGGAGTGAATTCTACAATGAAATCTGCTAAAGCTTGGGCCTTTATTACACTTTTAGGTTGATACCTGATATCAAACTCACTAAGCTCTATACCCTATTGGATCAGTTGTCCTGTGACTTCCAACTTGTTCAATGCCTTCTTGAGTGGATGATCTATTAATACATTGATGATGTAAGCCTGGAAGTAATGCCTTAGCTTCCTGGAAGCTGTTATCAGTGCAAAGGCCAACTTCTTCATCATAGGATATCGTCCCTTTGCCCTTTTTAGTGCTCGGCTTGTATAATAAATAGGCTTCTATAATTTCCCTTCTTCCCTGATTAATGCTAAACTTACTGCATGTGGGGGCACTGCTAAGTATAAATACAATTCCTCACTTGGTATAGATGGACTTAGATAGGAGCCATTGTAAGATAGACCTTAAGATCTTGGAAGGCCTTCTAGCACTCGTCCGTCCATTCAAACAGCTTCTTTAGAACCTTAAAAAATGGCAAACATTTGTCAGTAGCTTTCAAAATAAACTTGTTAAGGGCTGCAACTTGTCTAGTGAGAGATTGGACTTCCTTGATATTTCTTGGTGGCTCTATGTCCAGTATTGCTTGGATCTTATCAGGATTTGCTTCGATTCTCCTATGTGACACCATAAATCCTAGGAACTTCCTTGACAAAACCCTGAAGGCACACTTGTTTGGATTTAGCTTCATGTTAGATCATCTAAACGTGTCAAAGGTCTCCTGTAGGTTTGAGGGTTACTAGCAGATTTTGACATAGTGGGCATATGAGCATATCCCAGCCCTGTCTCTATAGTATTCTGGCCTTTCTTCAGATATATATCCTAGGGCATACACCTAGTCCCTTCTTTCTTCAAAGATATATCCTAGCGCATATGCCTAGTCCCTCTATACAATCACCAGAGTTGTTTTGACATAGCCATCCACCATCGGTGCTGTGTTGGATTGTGTCACCTAGGGCGAGATACTCAACAACCCCTATAATAGGCAGTTGTTGGCTAAATGTGAGGTCACCCCTACTATGGCTAAGTCACGCGTGCGGCGCTGGTTCTAGGCTTTATCAAGATGGGAGTTCTTCTTAGCTGAGAGGACCTATCATCAGGTTATGTTAGCTTTTAGAGTGCCTAGGGATTCGCCTCGTGAGCTTTCTTGTTCCACGATGATTTTGGACGACCTTAACTATGGGATAGGCTCCTTTGAGGGCTTTGTCATAGAGGGCACTGATTACATCACTTGGTTCCTACAGTCCTTGACCATGTCTATCATCGATGATTGCCCTGTGAGTGGTGGTAGAGTGCTTAGGGGCATAGTGAGCGCCCATCGTACTTTAGAGGCCCACTTAAGAATACATATAGATACCCTATAGGCTAGGGTGAGAGAGCTTGAGGGTGCGGCTACCACTTTAGATTGATATGTGCAGGAGGAGATTGTCAGGTTGTTAGCTCGAGAAAGGGACCGATGGTAGAGAGAGAGAGGGGTCATCTTCAGGTTGAGATAGGCATGCTTCATGGGTACATTACCATTCTGATTGGCAAGATGCGGGGGCAGAGGATGCTTGTGCCTCCTCTGCCTTATATTCTTGGTGGAGACCCTTCTATTTGGTGACATAAGTTACAGTATATGCCTGCTCCTCCATGACCAGCCAGTAGTTAGGGATATGCCCCCTTGGATGATTGGGCATGGGGCCCTGTACCAAATCAGGATATGCCCTAGGTTCTTTAGCGGATCAAGCCGGTCCTTCTATAGGTCCCGTTGTAAGTGATAATGTCGATGACGGCAGCATTAGGTGCTTTGCTAATGATGTTGTTAGAGATGATGATTCACCGTAGGCTAGTTATGTATGTTGTACCATTATAATGATGTAGCCCCTGTGTGGGTATGTTTCATTTTTTGTACTTTGTAGACATTCTTGTATTTTGTAGACATTGCCCCATGGCAGGCAAGATATATATGTATTATATTTCCCATAGCAGGCCATTGTATTTTGATATTGCCTCTCAATAGGCTTTTAGACTATATCTTTATATTGCCTCTTGGTAGGCTTTAGGCATGTCTGTATTATATTGCCTTATAGTGAGCCCTGATGTATGATTTCGCCTATTGGTAGGCTTTTGATGTATGTGTGAACATTGTCTTTTGGTAGGCCTTACATGTATGTTCCTAGATATCGCCTGTTGGTAGGCTCGACTGCATGATTCTTGATATCGCCTCTTAGTGGGCTCTTGATGTTTGTATGGACATTGCCTCTTGGTAGGACTTACATGTATGATTCTAGAAGCCTTTTGGCAGGCTCAAATGTATGTTGATATCGCCCCTTGGTAGGCCTTACATGTATGCTTCTAGATTTCGCCTATTAGTAGGCTCCTTATGTATGTTGATATCACCCCTTAGTAGGCCTGGATGTATGTTTGCTAGTAGCACTTTAGTATTTATGAGCCAATTGCACCACGGTTGTTACTCATGCATCAGTTCATTCACATTGCACTGTATTTTCACGAGTTTACCAATAAAATCTAACATTGATTGACTTGTTGAGGGATATGGAAAAAGGAGAGACCGAATAAAATAAAACCACCCCAGGGTAAGTTTTATGCAATTCTTATCATGAGAGGAAAGGTTCTTGGCGGGATGGATTCGTTCTTGAGCATATTGACTAGCAAAAAACAGACTGAACCACGCAAAATAACCTGCACCAGTGTAGGGTTTTGCGTGGTTCTAAAATGATCAACTGACTCGATGTGGGATTAGAATCACACTGGATGATGTGGGTTTCTTGACAACCTTAATGATGATCATGGATTTCCCTAGCAGGATTTTGGACTTGTCGGGCGGCGGAATGCACTGACTAACCGGGCTATCAACTGAACCGAACGATGCTTTGAAAAAGGTTCCATACAGGACCTGATTATTGCAATCTTTACACCATGCTAGATGTATTGCTATTAGTGATTTGGAATGGCCTTGGCACTATCCCATTACACGTCTTGACAACTAGGGCTAAATTGACCCCTGAACCGGGTGAACCGGATTTTGAAAATGAGGTTCAAGATATTCCAGGATGCCGGACAAGACATACAAAGATAAAATGCCCTAGTGTAGGCTTTGGCAGTCTTGGTTGTGCAAAATCATTTCTTGAGGGACTAGTTTGCCGCTGAACTTGTCGCGCACCACTGTTAGTGCAAAAACCAAGGGAATCTTTGCTCTAGAGCTGTCCAAAACACTCCATCCTTTGGATTTAAGCATAGAATAAGTGTGGGTTTGCACTAGGGGGGCTGTCGATGCCCCGCAGCTACTCAACCACCTATCGCGGCGATGCTCGCGTGCCTTCTCTCTTGATGCGAGAAATATAGAGATTTGTCGTAACTAGTGTGTGTGACTGGAATCTGAGTCAATTTTAAGGAAATACCAAGGGTAAGTGAAGTTGCTACCAATGATTGGTTTCCTGACTCTATTTGATTTTATTACTGATCCTAGGCTAAGAAAATGGTCTTTTTCCTAATCTAATGTGGATGGGCAAAAATTCTTGATTCTTGAGTTTGGAAGTTTGGTTACGTATGGGGAAGGTGTTAGGCACCCTATAACACCTATCCAAAGGCAATCCTTTGTTTTGGTAAAACCTTAATTTTTGGACATTGGCAGTTGAAAACAAGTTGTTGGCATTAGCTTCCGAAGCTTTAAATGTATTGGGCTTTGAGGTTTGATTTTGGAATGGGTATGGTCTTGATCGATGCTTTCCAAGTGTGTTTGGAGTCGTTACCAAATTTCCATGGCGAAAATTCAGTAGCAATTTGCCTTATTTTCTTGGCGGAAATCCGGCAACACATTGCCTCAGATGCATCATAGCACACAAAATACCATTCTTACCAAGCTTTCGATGTGAGAATATGACAATGGGGATATCCCATTTTCACGGTGAAAATTCGGCAGAGTTTCGCATTTGGTGCTTTATGGCGCACCAGCAAGGTTTCACGTCTATGTATATGGTGCGCATTAACATGCTCATACTGTGATGAGCCAAAGCCTTTCAAAGCGTTAAGCATATTGATGCGTGTCAGATACACAGGGAAACCAATGTCACTTGTTGACATGGATCAAGACAATCACACCGCAATGATCATGCACACAATATAGTATGAATATGCACGTACAACAATGACCTTGAGAACATACCCACACTACAAGGTCAAGAGCTCTCATGACTAGAGAGGGTTACTCACGTAGCCATGAGAGTCCATCATACAAAGTGCGTGTGTGGCGTTGGTTCTGTGCTTTATTGAGTTGGGAGCTCTTTTTAGCTGAGAGGACCTACCATCAAGTTGTAGACACTCGATTTTGCACCAATAATTTAGTTTTGGAAAATGACTAAAATGACCATTTCAATTACCCAAAAATCATAGTTGCATTACATGCATCAAATCATTCATTGCATATTCTAAGAATGATCTTGAGATTCTAAAGGTCGTGACGATATGCCCGATTCCCAAATCGGACCGTCGGATTGAAAGATATCACAAGATTAAGTTTTCACGGTTTGCATGCATTGATGAGGGTGAAGCTGATCACATGTGATTAATTGAAATTAATTTTGATTGGTTAATGATTAAAATTAATTAAATGAATTTTTGTGATTGATTAAGTATTTTTCTTAAAGTGAGATTTGTTGCATGGGATTAAAACAATTAAGCTGATAATATTTAAAGGCTGTAGATAATTAGGATTTTGGGATATTTTTCCAAAACCTCATTGTTTTCCTTAAAAAAAATATTAGATCTAAAATATTTTTTGAAAACCTCATTCTTTTCATTAAACAAAGATCAGATCTAAAATAATTTTCCAAAAACCCCCATTGTTTTCGTTAAACAAAAATCAGATTTAAAATATTTTTCCAAAACCTCATTGTTTTCCTTAAACAAAAATCAGATATGAAATATTTTTCCAAAACCTCCCGTTTTCCTTAAACAAAAATTAGATTTGAAATATTTTTCCAAAATCCCATTGTTTTCTTAAAGCAAAAAATTAGATCTAAATTTTATGTTAAAAAAATTCATTCTTTTCAGTTTAAAAAATAAAATCTGAAATTTCTTTTAAAACCTATTATGTTTCTTAATTAAACAATCATATTTGGATTTTCCTTTTAGTGATCTAGTCTATTATTTAATTAAGAAATCAGATTTGGGAACTTTTCAAAAAATCTATTCCCTGTTATTTAAAAAAAAATCAAATCTAAAATTTTATCACAAAATTTATTTTGCTAATTTGAAACTTCTCATAAAAAAAAATCTTTCTTTTCACAAATAAAATTAAGATGTAATTTCTCTTTGCATAAATGCAACAAATCTAGTATTTTGCATATTAACCAATTTTAGATCTAGGAATATTGACACAGTAGTTTGCATGTCATTTTTTATGGGTATTTAAAAGGTCATTTAAAGTCTAAAAGACTAGACTCGGTCTGGGCAAGGTGGTTGCCTAACACCTTCCCATCCTGTAACCTAGCCCCCGAACCTTAGAATTTTAGGTTGGTAGTTTAGTGTCTTATTTTTATTTTGTGTAGAATGTAACTAGGAAACAAAGCTTTGTATTTTTCTTTTTATTAGATTGTACCTAGGAATCAAAGCGATGTAAAGTTCTTTCTACCAAGATGTAAATTGTTTCCAACCAATAAAGATGCATACTATTCAAGGTGTATTGTAAATTGTAAGGTTTTCTTATTTTACTTATAAAATAAGTGGCGACTCCAAAGAATCCTGAAAAGGGAAGGTGCCAATGCCTAACCCCTTTTCTGAGAGCACCATAGTTTTTCCCGATCTCTCATAGTGGCGATTCCGCTGAAGATGTCAAGGGCTAAGCTTCACATTAGACTCTAAATGACCAATTAAATACCCTTGTGTTTCTATGATGTTTTTGTTTGTTTGTTTGGTTGCTTATGTTTGTGTATTTTTTGTATAATATCTTATTTAGAAATGCCATGTTGGTTGTTGAAAGCTTTCCCTAACTGTCATAGTGTGTGCCATCAAACAACAAATATGCATGTGCCCATCTCAACATATGGTGGTAGTAACCATGGATCACCATTCTTCATTAGATTCGGGTACCTAGTAGTGAATTCACTAACTCATAACCCAAAGTTACTGGATCATTTCTTGTTGACTAAAAGGGATAGACCATACCATTCGGACCAACGTAATGTTCATTACATTACAAGTTGGGAGGTGTAACGTCCTAACTATGGGAAACATTGAAACAACAAGCCCACCCTACAAATGTAATGGCCCATAAAACCTATCCCTAGGACGGTCCATGTTATAATTGCATTGCATATTGTGTGTGTTTGACTATTGTTTGAACTGTGGTGAACCTAAGTTCAATACTTGGGCCCATCATAATTGTTTGAATGTCATGTGCTGTATAAACCTGATTTTGTTTTCCTAGAAAGAAAGGTATGTCATGTGTATATGCAGTTTGAGCCCATGCTTGCTAAGCCCAAGTCCATCAAGCTCATCAAGTTCATAAGTTCATCAAACTCAAGCTCATCAAGCTCAATGAGGATTCAAGCCTAATTCCATCAAGATCAAGTCATCTTCCTCGAGGTTTAGGCCTACCAAGGTCCAATTTTCAGAATTTCAACTCAAACATCCACAATGGACCAAGAAGAAACAAGCAGCCCAACTTTGCTTCATTTCACAAGTAGTTAAACTATATTTGGGTTTTCAAGATCATTGTTCATCTTAAAGTTTGTTTGTTGTTGTTGTTGTTGTTTTTTTTTTTTTTTTTTTCTTTTTTTTTAATAAGAAAATATTTGTTGAATTTTAATGTATTTTTGTTAATTATCATGTTTCATTCATTTTTTCCAATCTGGAATGAGGTAATCGAGAACTGTATTTGTTCGATCTAAAAGCCGATGAAGAACTTTATTCACTCAATCTGACTTGTAATGATTGAGAACTCTATTTGCCCAACTAGAATGAGGTGACCGAGAACTATATTCGCTCAATTTGAAAGCTGATGGAGAACTTTGTTCGCTCAATCTAACTTGGAATGAATGAGAAGTTTATACACTCAATCTAAAAATCTGTAAAAAAATCAAATTAGAATTTGGATGATTGAGACTTTATCCACTCAATTTAGGGAATTTTCTATTCCTTTTTGTTTCACTGAAAATGATCAATTTTATCCTTGTGAAATTCTTTTTGTTTTTCTTCTTCTCTCCTTTCTTTATTTTTATTTTAAAACTTGAGTCATTTATTTGAAAATTTTCTCTTCCTTTCTTTTCTTCTCTCTTTTTCCAACAAAATTAATGTCACAAATTTTGAAAATATTTCTAAAAAATTTAAAGACCATTTTTCCTTCATCTTTTTTCAAAAATTTCTCTTTCAAATTTTTTTTTTCCATTTCATTTCATTCATTTTTTTTTTCATTTCATTCATCATTTTTTTATTTCATTCATTTTTTTTATATGTTAACTCAAGTTCGACAGAATCAACTCGGTCAAACTTGAGTTAACTTAGCAACTTAAATAAAAAGGGGCAATTTTGGCCCCCTTTTATTTTTTGCTCCATCATCTTTTTTCACTTCTTCTTCTTCTTCTTTCTTCCTCTTCCTCCATTGTTACTATTCCAAGCTTCATTCCTCTTGCATTTTCTCTTTTCCCACACCATTTCTTGCTTAAAAAATCACTTCTTCAAGCTTCTAAACTTGATTTCTACATTTTCCCTTGAATATTTCATCAGATCTTTAAGTTTTTGAGCCTTTTTGAAAACCCATTTCCATTTTTCTTCCCTCTACTTCCATGGCATTCCCTCTTGGACCACCTTACTTTTTACATTTAATGGAAAGAAATATCACCCATCAATAGAATGAAATGATGAAGAGGGACTTCTTCAAGACCCAAGCACTCATGCTCCACACCTATCCAACAATGATTTCAAGGTGAGCTCTTTTTTTTTTTTTTTCGGTATATTTGTTGATTCCTTGTTTTGTTGGGAAATTTATGACGAGGCATTGTCATTATTTTTTGTCATTTGCTCTTGTGGGAGTTTTTGGATGTTATATGATTTGGATGGAAATTATTGCTTGGACATGTTGATTTTTTTTTTAAGGGAATTTTTGAATTGTTGAGTTGTTTGGTATTGTCAATTTTGGACAATGTTGGTCATTGGTTGAATTTTGTGTTGGATATGATTTTGAACATTGTTCGACAAATTTTGATTGATTATGGGAAATTGATGTTTGTACAAAATTAGGTAAACTCATTTTTTATGGGTATGGAAATTTTGTCGGGATGTTTGGGCATTATTTTTCATGGTTATGAAAATATTTTGGTGTAAATTTTGGGCATTATTTTCCATGGGTATGGAATTTTTTTCTTTGAGCATTATTTGTTTGGGTCATTTTTGAAAGAATTTATGGAGATGAAGGATTTTTTTTGGTTGATTAGGATATTGTTAAGATGTCATAGAATTTAAATTTGTGAAATGGCATTTGGGCGTGGCTAATTTTGTGAGGGGCATCATTATCTATTTGTTGGGATTTTGAGATAAGTATTTTTGGAACAGGATATGTTTGTGGATGTCATAATGATTGGCTAAGCTTCTTTTGGTTTTTTGTTTTTGTTTTTGTTTTTTGTTTTTGTTTTTTGTTTTTTTTGTTTTTTGTTTTTTTTTTTTTTTGTCGTTTTTGTTTGTTTATATTTCTCATGTGGGTTATTCTTGTTAATTGCAGAATCTCAAGAGTCGAGGTACTCTATAGTTACTGAAACATAGGTGGACAGCGTTATCCCTAGACATTATAAATGTCATCAATGAAGCCGACTTTAAAACCTTTTTCCAAATTCTTTTGGATTACGACACCACTGAGTACAAGGATCTTCAACTGCTTGTCACATTAACTAAACGATTCTAGGATACCACTTGTACCTTTCATTTTCCGGGCATTGGCGAGGTGATGTTGACAATGTATGACTTCTCAACCATTATTGGCTTAAAATTGGGTGGTGAGAGAATTGAGGATAATGATTCCATTTCAACTGCAGAAATTAGGAGTTTTTTTGGGCGTGATCCCTTCACGAGTCAGCAGTAAAAATGTGTCCTTGATATGGCTGTATTCCAATATTGACAAGTGTGAGATCATGGCAACCGGTACCCAGATGTTTATGCTACTTTTCATTGGAACTCTCTTGTGTCCTGACTTGGGGAGCATAGTGAGTTTATGTTACTTGTGGAGTTTGAGGGACACCAATCAGATCAAAAAATTATGATTAGGGCGGCATGGCTTATGCAACCCTCTTGCACTTTATGACTCAGCTTTCTCGGCGTAGTCTTTCAAGCTTAGGAGGTGCACCATTTGTTTAGTAGTTCGAGATTTAAATTCTTGGTCGGGTGTATTTCGCAAAGGTTATTTGTGTTGTTGTTGATGTGTGCTGATTTGTTTTGCTGGTTTGGATGTATGAATACTTTGGGGATGGTCCACAGCTTTTGGAAGATGTTTATGATATGTTTCCAATGTTTCTTCGCTGGCTACCTAAGTATCATCTGTTAACACCCCCCAAGCATTCTTTGTGATGTTCAAATGTCCTTAAATCCTTGGCTTGGAATGATGAGTGTGCATGGGCTCGGGACTCGAGAGTTGAATAAGCGTCAGGTGCTATTTGAATATGGCCATGAGAGGTATTGGTATCTTGGTGACCGGGTACTGGCTCAGGTACAACACATATACCCTCCTGAAATGATTCTTGCCCATCCTTGTCCTTCTATCCGGTTGGCAGACTTTCTGACTAATAAAGAAATAGCTCATGCTCGAATTGGCCACGTTGTTCTTGGGATACTAGGAGACTATCTTCAATTTGTCAAGGTTCACTTGTAGGGTTGCTTACCTAACATCTTAGGAGCATCGGTGAACTTCTTTCTTTTCCAAATCAATTTGCATCATGACTTGTATCATTTTTATTTTGCCCCTCTATGAAAATGTCTGAATGTTGCATCTTTACGCTTCATCTTTTGGACCTGAGAGTCCTTCTCCTAGCAATGCTGGTGGTCTATCTACTTCTTTCATGGAGACATATCCCAATTTTTCAACATGGCAATATGAGATAATGAATTCTAATGGATCTTTTAGCTTTGTGGATCTAGTCTGGCAGCCGAAGTATACCCTGAATGTCCCTTGGACTGGCCCCGTACATTTCCAAACCCTTTAGTCTCTTGTCTCATTCTTTGTCTATTCAATTGTTTCTGAACTTGTGGCCTTATGCTCCAAGTAGGTGTTGATCTTGTGGAGGAAAGCATGTGGATGATTGGAGGCTTGTAGCTGGTGGCTGTAGACACCGTATTTTGTACCCCTTACAACACAAGGCCCCCATTCCCCAATGATGCCCAAATTCCAAGGCCAAAGGTTGGTTTAAGGCCTAATTGTGAGAGACCGCGCCCCCGGCCCGTTTTTATAGGAATGTTGGGCCAAACCCGTGTGAATGGGTGGAGTCGTGTTATTGCCTCTCAAAATGGAGGTTCGACTAGTTATATTTTTCCCTTTAGATTAAGGGTTTTACAATGGAGTCGCCACTTATTTAATTATTGGGAAAATAAGAAAAACATAAATGAAAATTTCCTCATTTTATTAATTTGAAATTGAATTTACATTGATCATAGGAAAATTACATGGCTTTAGTCTTAGATACAATCTAAGATAAAATACATGGCTTTGTTTCCTAGTTACAATCTAAAAATTGAAAATTACATGGATAAGCATTTGATCTACTAACCCTTGATCTAAGCTCAGAGGCTATGTTACAAGGTGGGAAGGTGTTAGGCACCCGCCTTGCCCGGTGAAACCGGTTTTCTAGACTATGGTGGCCAACATTCATATCACATCATCCAATATGTCAATCAATTTACATGTTGAATTTAATGTGTGTGCATGTGATAAACCCTAATTCAATTTATTAAGTATTGCATTTGGATTAAAAAATAAATTCTAGTGAATGTGTGTGGATGGTGATAACCTAGATTCAAGGATTTGAAAGAATTATTAAACAAACATGTTTTTCATATTTTTGATGTGAATCTAAGATTAAATCTAGTGATATGTATGAACATATGATGAGCAACCAAGAACATGTGAAGAACACATAAGAACAATTAAAAACATTCAAACATATTCAAGGGAATTATCATGCTTTAATCTTAAATTCTCATCATGGCAACATAAACAAACAGTTAGGGAAAGTGGATTATACCCTCATGCAAGATTCATATGGTGGAGGAAGAGACTCTTGATGGAGGTTCTAAGGGTGGAGGAAAAGAAGAGCTAGGAGAGGAAGAGTGAGTCTCACTCAATACCTTGAGTTTCAGGAAGACCAAGATATGACAAGACTACTCAACTTCACTAGAACTCAAGAGAGGAGAAGAGAGGGGGGGGTTGTCCTCTTGGAATGAAGTAGAGGGAGAGTTTATATAGTAGTGGTGGAGGAAATATGAATGGAAGACCATTTAATGAGGGTTGACAAGGAATCATGAACCTAGTCCTCATTTTAGCCTTTGGGGAAATTTGGTGCATTAAATGTGGAGATTTGATGAGAGTAAAGAGCAAGCAAAGTTCAGTTTTCCCGTAGCTGCTATAACAGCCTGTAGAGCCAACTTTGAAAAATCATATCTGCCTCAATTCTGATCGGAATTGTTTCATTCTTGTGCTCAAATTGAAGCCCCGGATGTCTAGTTTCTGGGAAAATTAACCATTCACAGATTCAAAATATTCTGAGGGATATCGATGAAATGGTGAGCAGAGGTCATTTGTTAGAAAATGGTTTCAGCACAATTAACATTAATAGGTTCCCAAATTAGCTCCCAATTAACACTAAATGGCTCCAATCACTCCCATTTCAGACTTAATTGGTTCTAAATTTACTCTATTTAAAAGATAATTGAACAAATTACTCATTGACTAATTAATGTTTAACTATCTAGTTAATTAGATGTGTGCAACCTTACCATAAAATGTAGTCCTAACTAATCAAATTATGACACATCATCGATCTCAAATTGATTACACTTATAACCAATTGATATCAATTGTTCATAATCACATATAGTCGGACTCAATTGTGATAGTGCATCTCAGCCATTAAAACTTGATTTGATGATAACTTTCAATCTAATAGTCCGATTAGGGCTCATGGCCAGTTGATTTAATCGTTACAACATCAAGATCACTTTGGTGAAATGAGATTAAGGATCTAATGACCAGAATCAAGATGCATATTTCCAATGTGAAATTACCCTTTTACCCTCCATGTGAGGTTAAATACGGGTTGCAAAATAGGGTGTCAACACTAATCAATTGTTAAATTGACTTAAGATGTGTTAAAATAGAATAACTTTTAATGAGCAAAAGTATATTTTTGGAAAATAAAGGCCAAAGAAAACCCACAAGGTGCGTATGTAGGCACAAGTCTGCGTATGCAGCTAGGGTTTTAAAGATATAAAAAGGCAAGTTTTCTACATTAAAGATTGAGGTTTGGAATGAATCCCACATCATTTGGGAGCCATTCCAAACCCCTATTTTCCAACTATATAAAGTCTTACATGGTACTTTTTCAAAACACAAAAAAAAAAAAAAAAAAAAAAAAATCCTAAGGGAAAACATAAGATTCACTAGAAATAGTGAATCAAAGAAAGAATTTATTCACAAAACATCCTCAAGTCAATTTTACTTGATTAAGGCCTCTTTTGGCCTTGATCCTTTGAGTTTAAGGTTACTAATCACGTTTCTATTGATTTGTGAATAGATTGACTGAGGGGAACGGTCAAAATCAAGCTTAAAAGCTTCTTTTTTTGAGGTATTCTTTTAAACTTTCTTTTTCCATTTCTGCCTTTAATCTTTTTTTTTTTTTTTTTTTTTTTTAAAAAAAAAAAATCTGTTTCTTTGTTTAGTTTATGTTTATATATGTTTTTTTAGGTTAGCTTTAGGCTTTCTTTATGTTTTTGAGCATGTTAGGATGCTATATTTATCGCTTTGTGCTTTGCTCTATTTTGTTGTGTTGTTAAAGATTCTGGGCTAGTTTCCACATATGCATAATCCTTTCTATGTACGCAGGCCTGATTAAAGCCCCAGAGGCTAATGCCAGTTTCAATGTTTTTGAAAGCCAATGTCCAAAGAATAGGATCTTATCAAAAGCTCTAAAAAGGCTAAACTATTTAGGTATCCCTAGTGGTGTTGCTAGTCTGCAAAGCCTCGTGGTTGCTCGACCATCCATCATGATGACACTTGCGCACCTCTCTCTATCTCGATGCGAGAACGTATGGCATGGAGGTGTGTTGTACCCCAGGTGTGTAACTGGAATTTAAGTCGATTT
Source organism: Quercus lobata (assembly GCF_001633185.2). Classification (NCBI taxonomy): domain Eukaryota; kingdom Viridiplantae; phylum Streptophyta; class Magnoliopsida; order Fagales; family Fagaceae; genus Quercus; species Quercus lobata. Next base: position 24,790,097 of record NC_044911.1, on the reverse strand, counting down.
TAAGGAAATTACTAAGGGTAAGTGAATTTGCCACCAATCTAAGGTGTGATTGGTCACCTGACTCTATGATTTTATTATCGATCCTAGGCTAAGAAAAATGTCATTTTTCATAATCTAATGTGGATGGGTAAAAAATCTTGATTCTTGAGTTAGGAAATCTAGTTATGTGTGGGGAAGCAGTTAGGCATCTCACAACACCTGTCCATAGACAATCCTTTGTTTTGGTAAAATCATAATTTAAGGACATTGGCAATTGAAAAAGAGCTATTGGCATTAGCTTTTAGGGCTTTAAACTTGTTGGGCTTTAAGATTTAATTTCTGAATAGGTATAGTCTTGATCGATGCTTTCCAAGTGTCTCGTTGCCAAATTTCCACAACAAAAATCCAGTAGCATTTTGCCTTATTTTTGGGGCGGAAATTCGGCAGCGCTTCGCCTCAGAAGCATCGTGGCACACAAAATGCTACTCACACCAAGTTTTCGACATATGAATACAGCAATGGGGATGCCCCATTTTCATGGTGAAAATCTAGCAGAGTTTTGCATTTGGTGTTTGTAGACTTCGTATTTTGTTTGCCCTTGATTTGCATGCTAAACGTTGAAAATTTAGAAAATGTTATCCTTTCTCTATGGGGCCGTGGAAACATCTAGATTGACGTGGCACAACTCGTTCAGGCATCAGAGCACTCGAAGTGCCATTTCAAGTCAAATTGACCAAAATGCCCTCGGTCAACCTTGGATTAACCGAAAGTCAAAGTCAAAATCATCCCAAAACAACATTTTTCATGTTTCTACATCAACCTGAGCCACTTGGAGATTTTTGTCAACTTTGACCAAGTTTAACCCAACATTAACTCCTAGGGGCACCAGAAACCAAAATTTTGATCTAACCATCAAAACGAGTTGGGACAAGTGCCATTGAAAAGATTGTCAAATTCTCTTTCTAATGACTATTCATGGGTTAAAATCAAAGTTAAAATGGTTGAGATATCTAGAAAACTGTGCAAAGCACATCAGTGCACTTCCCGGGGCCAAAAATTTTGATCATACCATTGAATTTTCAATTTCTTTAGTGTTCTAGAAACTAGACATTCAAAGATTTCCAGGAACACCAAGATCAGTTCAATCGGAGGCCGGAATGGCCTTCAAATATGTGGTCAAAATCAGAACTGAAAAGCGGGAAAAAGACAAAACTGCTGACATGAGCCAGCTTGACCTAGCACACCTTGTATGGTTGCCGGCCCGACCTAGCACACATACGGTGCACCGAGCCTCGGGAAGCATACCAAGTTCCAACAATGTCCTTAGACCCCTCATTTTGCCAAAAAAAAAAAAGGTTTTGGGTAGTTTTCTAGGCATATTCTTTATCTCCTCTCCCTAATTTGTCTCTTAAACACATCCAAACACCTTTAATTATTCTCTTTTTTCCATAATCACAAGGTAGTGTTCTTGCACCCAATCTTCCTCTCCTTGGTTTTCATACCACAGATTTTTGGTTGAAGGGTGTGGATGTAGCTTTTTAGCTACAATCCACGCCCTTTTTCTTTTTATAGCTCTTTCTAGCTATTTCTTGTTCAATAATATGTGTTTTTGCTTTTTCTAGCATGTTCTTACTTCCTAGCATGCCTTTATGGTTTTTCTAGCATGTTTCCTATCTTATGCCATGATTTATCACTTTGATGTTGTTGGCCTAGCCTTCTCGGGCTAAGATATCACTAAATTTAGTGTTTGTGCTTAGATCCACATACTTTTAGGCTTCTTGGCATGTTTATGCTTAGATCTTCATGCCTACACATTCTTTGCCATTTTTACGCTTAGATCTTTGTGCTTATGTGCTCTATGCCATGTTTGTGTGCTTAGATCTATATGTTGGTTGCTATGCCATGTGCTTCTATATCCCTTACCATGCTTTGTCATCTAGGCCTTCCCATGCTTTGTGCACTCTGTGGGCTTGTGCTTATTGGTCCTTAAGGCCACTTGCTTTGTGTGGTTGCATCCATGTGATGTTGATGTGCTTGCCTTGCTTGCTTTGTGCCACCCGTTTGGCTTTCTTCGCTTTTATGCATCTTCGTACGCTTGCCTACATGTTCATGCATGAGTCTGTGTGTCATCCATACTCCAATCCAATAGAACTATGGACACTCAATCCAAATCTACATTTGTCCTCATAGGACACCCTCCTTTTGTTTGATAACATACTTGTTTGCTCCCTTTATATGCTTAGCATGCTTTGTTTTTTCCCGTTTGGCTCTCTTTATCAGTGTGTTCTTGGCATGCTCTTTGCTTGGGTTGCGTTCCTTGGGTATGGCAATGTCTATTTTACATTTCCTGTACCATGCTAAGCCATACCCTTGGAGCGTTGGCAATGTCCATTTTACTTTTCTACTCTATGTGATAGCATTGTGCATCATGTATGTATACATACATATATACATACATACATACATACATACATACATACATACATATATATATATATATATATGCTTGCGTGTGTGTGAGTGATTGTGCACTTTGTATGATGGATTCTTATGGTTAATTATGTGTGTGTAGGTGATTCGATGTGTTGTTAGTTCACAATTAAATAAATATTTAATTAATTGAGCCCAATCCTGTTTTATTTTGTTTTTCACACACTTCACTTTGTTCTTTTTGTCCCTTTCAACCCTGTTGGTGATGAGTGGGAAAGTGGAGGCTACAATCAGGCCAAAAATCTTTCGGAGTTCATCCCACCAACTCATAATCTGTGCCATCGCCTATAATGAGCTCTGAGTACGTTAATGGTTTGCCACCAATCCACAACGGTCCATTTAGGCCTAAGGTTGGAATCATGGCCCACCTAGTTGTGAGTGACTTACTAATCTGTCCCTTTGCCTTTGAGGAGCTTATCCACACGTAGATGAGCTTAAAACCCAACCATGTAAGGTTACGCAATTGTGTGTGCTTTGTTTGAATTGTTTGTTAGGCTAATAAAATTGGTTAATCTTTTTATTTTTAGTCTTTGTTGACACCTCACAGCTACTCGACCACCCATCGTGGCAACTGTCGACGCCCGGCCTCGATCGGAGTGGAAAACTGTCGTCGTGGGCCTTTGTTCGACCACCTGCCATAGCAATGCTCCGATGCGCATGAGGCCCATTGGAGGCCCATCTCGATGATGGATGCTGTATATGCGCGTGTGTAGTATGTGGCATGGTTTACGTGGGGCTTCGGGTGCTCTCTTTCTCGATGGAGGAAGGTAGGTCTACCTTTGGCGTTAGGGCAAGAATCTAGGCCAAATTTTAAGGAATTACCAAAGGTAAGTGGAAACGCCACCAATCATTGGGTTTTTCTAAAGTGTGATTGGTCACTTGCCTTTAGTTGAATTTATTACCAATCCTAGGCTAAGAAAAAGGGCATTTCTCCTAATCTAATGTGGATGGAAAAAAAATCTTGATTCTTAGGTTCGGAAGTTTGGTTATGTATGGGGAAGGTGTTAGGCATCCCTTTTGGAGATTGGTAGTAAAAGACATGATTTTGGCATTGGCTTTCGGGGCTTTGCATGCATGGGGCCTTGAGGTTTGGCTTTTGAATTGGTGTTGTCCCGATCTATGCTTTCTTAAGGCGTTCGAGCAAAGTGCCAGATTTCCACGGCGAAAATCTGGTGACAAGTCACCTTACTTTCACGGTGGAAATTAGGCATCGCTTGCCTTAGGAGACACGGATTGTGACAATTATACCGAAAAGGGTGAGCAAGTATATATATACATACATCATGCAGAATGCAAGCACATAGAGCAGGAAAGTAAATGCCTGCATCCCTAGAGCATGGCCCAAAATATAGGTGCAGGAATGTAAACAAGGGTCGCGATACTCTAGAGATGAGGACGAATGGTACACGGCATGATATACCTAATACAAACCATCTAAGAGAGAAAGGGAGGAGAAAGGAAGGGGTTTAAAAGAGTACATAACCAAAGGGAAAGGCTAAACTCCAAAATTTACTGAACATTGCCACTTGGCTTAACCACATGCTTGCATCCGTGCCCTTTTTGCCTGTGCCTGGGAGACTGTGCCCTAGCTCCAAGCGTCCTCACTCCATATGTGTACATGCAAAGGCAAAGACAAGAAACCAATAGAAAAGCCATGGAAGGAAAAGATGTGAAGAGCATATGAAAAAGCATAAAGCGGATAAACATGATAAGCATGGCAAGCATAGAAACAAGGATGCAAGCAAACAAGCAAGAAAGAAAAAAAACAGGTGGTGTCCGCAAGGGAAAAATATAGGTTTGGATCGGATGTCCATAACTTCATTGTGTTGAAGCATGGACGACACACTAGCAAGCAAGACTCATGCATAGACATGTAAGCAAGTGTGTAAAAAATGCATATAGAGCCAACAGGTGGCACAAACAAGTATGGTAAGCATATCATCGCATGGAGCGGAAAGGGGGAAAAGTGTGCACAAGGTAACTGGCATCGTGGCAATGCATCCCAAATGGTTACATCCAAACAAGGCCTTATAGGCGTCGGATGTAACCACACAACCACAAACCCGCTAAGGGTGTCAAGCGTGGAAAAGCCTTGAACTAGAGAGGCTAACACAAGGTGTACGAGCGATGACAAAGACCATAGGGTCTAGATCGGGTCCCGACCATTAGGCCAAAACACAAGAAAGAAAGACAAAGCGACAAAAGGGCTACAATAGCACATGTCATGACAAACATAGCCTAAGTCTAGGCACAAACATGGCATGGAGTGCACAAGCACGTGAAAGATAGCACAAAGCATGTAGAGAACATAGATCCAAGCACATAGGCATGTGAAAACATAGATCTAGACATATAGGCATAGAAACATACATGTAAATATGTAGGAACTTTGCACATAGACATGGAAGAACATGAATCCAAGCATATAAGCATGTGAAGACTCGGATCTAACCATATAGCATGGAAATAAACACATAGATCCAAGCAAGGCATAGCCCAACAGCATCATACAAGCATGTGAGCATGTAAACCTAACATCAACATAGAACAACAAGAGGCACAAAATATAGGAAAACATGGCATAGAGCCTAAAGCATATAGATCTAAAAATATAAGCATGTAAGGATGTAGATCTAAGTATGAAACATGGCAAAAAGCATAAAAAGCATGGAGACTTAGGCTAGAAACACAAATAAAGCAAGTAGCATGCTAGGAAAGCAATAAATCATGTTATTCAAGAAAAAAGAGCAAGATAAATGCTAGAAAAAGATTTAGAAGGTTAGGGGTGTGATGTAGATAGTAGCTAGAAAGCTACATCCACACCCCTAAACCCTAAATCCAAGATGTAGAACCAAGGAAAAGAAGATCGAGTATAAGAACAATACCTTGTATTTTGGTGAAGAGAGAAGAATCAAAAGACATGTGTTTTTTTGTGTTTTTGTGTGTTTTTTGTGTTTGGAAGAGAGTAAAAAAAACTTAGAAATCGTCCAGGCAAAGAGCAAAAACCCAGAAAAGTGGTCTCCTCCCCTAGTCTAAAGGTGCCTAGGGCCTTTTATAACCTCGGCGTGTTTTTCAAGGCGGCGGCCCTTCAAGGGCCACCACCTTTAAAAGACATCAGATCAGGTTGATTTTGACACCCCTAGAAATATCTTGATTTTTAGTTTCTAAAAAGGTAAGGAACTTGAAAATCCAACGGTTAAATCAAAAGTTATGGCTCTAGGAAGTTAGCAGTGCATCAATCGGTGCATTAACCCGGTTTTCATGATATCTCGGCCGTTCTAACTCCAATTTCAACCCATGAGTAGTCGAGGGAATGAGAATTTGATAATCTTTGTGATGAAATTGGTTTCAATTCGTTCTAATGGCCAGATCAAAATTAAGGTTTTTGGGGCCCACCAAGAGTCAACTCTGGGTCAAACTTGGTCAAAGTCGCTAAAAATCTCCAAGGAGCTCATGTTTGATATAAAACCATGAAAAATGTTGTTTGGTGAGGATTTTGACCTTGTTACCTTTGGTTAACCCAGGGTTGACTAGGGGCATTTTGGTCATTTTGGTTAAAAAAGGCACTTTGAGTGCTCTGATGTCCAAACAGGTTGTGCCACATCATTATATATGTTCTCGTGGCCCGATGGAGAGAAAATGATATTTTTGGATTTTTTGGGGTTCGGCACGCAAATCGAGGTCGAAGAAAATGCACAATAGCTACCCCTTCTTTATCTAACATTTCGAGTGCAACGAGAGGTGTCAGATAAAGAATGTGTTTTCAAATTTTTTTGCCCCCAAATTGTGTGCAAAGGCTACTCATGGATCAAGACCGGTTTTACCTAGTTGGAACTACTTGCTGTAGCTGCTTCTAAAATATTTTTCGGACTTGTCTACTTCTGGATACTAGGCAAAACTTCATTCTTTTTCTGTAAATATGTTAGTAGTAATGCAACTAGGAAAGCATGGTAGTTTTTTTTTTTTTTGGGGCTAGGTAGAAAAACATGCAAATGCTACCTGGTGATTTGGAACTTAGGATTCTTTAGGAACTTGGTGATTGTGGGATGGTGAGATGTACGGCACCGCCGCTAGTTAGCCTCAAAATAGGATTAGGCGAAGATAGAGGATATTTGAATAACACGCCTGATAAATGATTCCTATGCCGTGGAAGCATGGAAAAGTTCCTACACCATGGAAGTGTTGAAGGGTCCTATACCGTGGAAGCATGGAAGATTTTGCTAATCCATTGTTAGGTATCAAGCACCATAATGATTCCTAGAACAAGGGAGGAGAAGTTCCTACACTGTGGAATTGTGGAAAGGGTCCTACACCGTGGAAGCATAGAAGATTGTGTCGATTCGTTGTTAGGTATCGAGCATCATAATGACTTCTAGAACAAGAGAGGAGAAGTTCCTACACCGTGGAAGCATAGAAGATTGTGCTAATCCGTTGTTAGGTATCGAGCACCATAATGACTCCTAAAACAAGAGAGGAGAAGTTCCTACACCGTGGAAGTGTGGAAAGGGTCCTATACTGTGGAAGCATGGATGATTATGCTGATCCGTTGTTGGGTATCAAGCACCATAATGATTCCTAGAACAATAGAGGAGAAGTTCCTACACCATGGAAGTGTGGAAAGGGTCTTATACCATGGAAGCATGGATGATTGTGCTGATTCGTTGTTAGGTATTGAGCACCAAAATGATTCCTACGTTGTGGTAGCGCGGAGAAGTTCCTACACCGTGGAAGTGAGGAAAGGGTCCTACACCATGGAAGGATGGACAATTGTGCTAATCCGTTGTTGGGGTATCAAGCACCATAATAGATTCGTATGCCACGATAGTGTGGAGAAGTTACTACACCGTGGAAGTGTGGAAAGGGTCTTATACCGTGGAAGCATAGATGATTGTGCTAATCCATTATTGGGGTATCGAGCACCATAATGATTCCTACGCCGTGGAAGCATAGAGAAGTTCCTACACCGTTGAAGTGTGGAAAAGGTCGTACACCATGGAAGCATGGATGATTATGCTGATCCATTGTTGGGGTATCGAACAGCATAATAGATTCCTATGCCATGGTAGCGTGGAGAAGTTCCTACACCGTTGATGTGTGGAAAGGCTCTTATACCGTGGAAGCATGGACGATTATGCTGATCCTTTGTTGGGTATTGAGCACCATAATGACTCCTAGAACAAGAGAGGAGAAGTTCCTACACCATGAAAGTGTGGAAAGGGTCCTATACCATGGAAGCATAGAAGATTATTCTGATCCGTTGTCGGGTATCAAGCACCATAATGATTCCTACGTCGTGGAAGCATAGAGAAGTTCCTACACCGTTGAAGTGTGGAAATGGTCATACACCGTGGAAGCATGGACGATTATGCTAATCCATTGTTGGTGTATCGAGCAGCATAATAGATTCTTATGCCATGGAAGCATGGAGAAGTTCCTACACCATTGAAGTGTGGAAAGGGTCCTACATCTTGGAAGCATAGACAATTGTGCTAATCCGTTGTTGGGGTATCGAGCACCATAATGACTCCTAGAACAAGAAAGGAGAAGTTCCTACACCATGAAAGTGTGGAAAGGGACCTATACTGTGGAAGCATGGACGATTGTGCTGATCCATTGTTGGGGCATCGAGCACCATAATGACTCCTAGAACAAGAGAGAAGTTCTTACACCGTGGAAATTTTGAAATGGTCCTATACTGTGGAAGCATAGAAGATTGTGCTAATCCGTTGTTGGGGTATTGAGCACCATAATAGATTCCTACACTGTGGAAGCGTAGAGAAGTTCCTACACCATGGAAGTGTGGAAAGGGTCCTACACCATGGAAGCATGTGCGATTGTGCTGATTTGTTGTTGGGGTATCGAGCACCATAATGACTCCTAGAACAAGAGAGAAGAAGTTCCTACATCGTGGAAGTTTGGAAAGGGTCTTATATCGTGGAAGCATAAAAGATTGTGTTGATTTGTTGTTGGGGTATCAAGCACCATAATAGATTCCTATGCCGTGGTAGTGTGGAGAAGTTCCTACACCATGGAAGTGTGGAAAGGGTCCTATACCGTGGAAGCATGGATGATTGTGCTGATTCGTTGTTGGGTATCGAGCACCATAATGACTCCTAGAACAAGAGAGGAGAAGTTTCTACACCATGAAAGTGTGGAAAAGGTCCTATACCTTGGAAGCATAGAAGATTATGCTGATCCGTTGTCAGGTATCAAGCACTATAATGATTCCTACGCCGTGGAAGCATGGCAATGTTGCCTTTAAGAAGGCTGATGTATGACTTTAGGAAAAGTGCCTTTGAGAGGGTTGTATGATGTATATGAAAGACAATGCCTTTGGTTAGGACTTACATGTATAATTCTGGAATAATTGCCTTTGAGTGGTCTGCATGATGGAGGGAATGGGCAAAGTAGCAGTGTGATGGGCAAGTATGTAGTAAGTTAGGCAACGTTTCAAAATTTTAAGGAAAATAGCATCTCGAGTTTTAGAAACTCGAGATCCATATTAAAACCCGAGTCCCAAAGACTCACTTTGCGAGTGTTTGGCTGGACGATTTGGACTGAAAATGCCACATAGATCTCGAGTCTTTAAGACTCGAGTTCCATGCAAAAAAAATTTCCCCTGTAGTGGCGTTTTTATGTCCTATAGTGACGTTTTAAAGCCCTATAGCGGCGTTTTCCTGCAAATTTCTTTTTATAAGTGTGATCACCCCATACCAGGTTCTGGGAGCCCTATAGTGGCGTTTTTAAGCCCTATAGTGACGTTTTAAAACCCTATAGCGGCGTTTTTATGCAATTTATAGAAATCGAATCTTTAAAACTCGATTTCCACGTGGATTTTTTTCCACATCAGACCCATCCGTTTACAAATCGAGACTTAAAAACTCAAGTTTTATCTTGGAACTCGAGTTTTAGACACTAGAGATGCTAGTTTTCAACATTGTTTTGAAACGTGACAACTAACTAAATTTTTTAATATTTATTGTTATTTAGAAAAAAAATTCCTACATGATGTATATGAAGACAATGCCTCTGGTTAAGACTTACATGTATAATTTTGGAATAATCGCCTTTAAGAGGGCTGCATGATGTATATGGAGACAATGCCTCTGGTTAGGACTTACATATATAATTCTGGAATAATAGCCTTTGAGAGGGCTGCATGATGTATATGAAAGGCAATGCCTCTGGTTAGGATTTATATGTATAACTCTAGATAAATTGCCATTGAAAGGGATGTAGATGTATGTGAGAAGTAATGCCTTTTGGTAGGGCTTACATGCATAACTCCGGGAAGTCGCCTTTGAGAGGTCTACTGATACACATGAAAGACAATGCCTCTAGTTAGAACTTATATGTATAACTCTAGATAAATCGCCTTTGAAAGGGCTGTAGACGTATGTGAGAAGCAATGCCTTTTGGTAGGGCTTACATGCATAACTCCAGGAAGTCGCCTTTGAGAGGACTGTTGATACATGTGAGAAACAATGCCTCTAGGTAGGACTTACATGTATAATTCTAGAAATTTCCTTTCAAAGGGTTGCTGCTGTATGCTAGAAACAAGGCCTCTTGGTAGGACTTTCATGTAAAATTCTGGAAATCACCTTTCAAAGGGCCGCTGCTGTATGCAAGAGACACTGCCTCTTGGTAGGACTTATATGTATAATTCTGGAAATCGCCTTTCAAAGGGGCACTGCTGTATGCAAGAGACAATGCCTCTAGGTAAGACTTATATGTATAATTCTAGAAATCACCTTTCAAAGGGCCACTGTTGTATGCAAGAAACAATGCCTCTAGGTAGGACTTACATGTATAATTCTGGAAATTGCCTTTCAAAAGGCTACTGCTCTATGTGTGATATTGGTAGCACTTGTATAGCACCGTATCCTCACGGGTTTACCGATTCAACCTGATAGTGATCAATCCACTGAGGGAGATTGAAAAGGGAGAGATCGCATAAAATAAAACTACCCCAGTGTAGGTTTTGTGCAGTTCTTGACATGAGAGGAAAAGTTCCTGGTGGGATGGACCTATTTTTGCATACTAATTAGCATAAAGTGAATGGAACCGCCCAAAATGAACTGCCCTAGTGTAGGATTTTGCGGGGTTCTGGATCAGGTAAACTGAATTGACATAGGTTTGAACTTGTTCTGGATGATTATACCACAATGGGTTCCTTGGTTTGCAAACTTCTGGATTCAAAGTTCTAGGCAAGATCCACTCTTGGAAATGCTGACACTCTTGGTCATAGCTACTCAAAAACTGCCTGGATGTTGAGTTCTGTGTGGTCTTGATGCATTGTGCATGCTGGGCACCTATTCAAGCTCTCATGGGGAGAGATTCCTCCTTCTCCCAGTGGATATCTTGAATTGCACTGGATAAAGGGAATACCATCTATGGTTTGAAAATGTTAGAAATAAAACTGCCCTAGTATCAAGATTGAGAATGGGGCCAACCCTTGGGCATTGGGGTCATGTCTGAAGCAATGACTCAAGCATCCTCTATTGGGATGAGTTCTAGATGCTCAAAAAGTGTTTAGGGCAATGATGCCCGAATGGTGTTTAAAACCTGGGGTTGAGCATTTGAATCTTTTGGGGTACATGACTTTTTGGAGACTCCTGGTAATGACTGAGAGAGGCTTACATTAGCTGTTGCAATCTTAAAACCTCATTTTTATAGAAATTCCTTAGGAACTAATGAATAACCCTCAAGGATTTGTTTTTGGACTTGAAAAGTTTGGAGGATTTGAAATCCTTGTGGGTCATTATTTTTCCCTTTTGTTTCAATTGGTTTTGAAAACCTGGTTCAAAAATTTTGGAAATTCATTCATGATCATGAAAATCTGTTTAAATGCATGTACCACAAGAGGGGCTTGCTAAGGCCATGTTTCCTATGTGCCTTAAAAGTGTATGTGCTTGATAGCTATCATTTACCCTGAATAGGGAACATGCTTGCAAGCAAGGATTTCTTGAGCAAAGTGCTTGTGTTTACCAAATGCATAGGTGTCCCTTTTTAAGCTATGTAGGGAAAACATGAATGATGTGTTTGGCCTTTTGAACTCATCGGATGGGTTGGGAGAGGACTCTACCCTTTTTGAGGCATGACGTCTTGGCCTAAGCAGATGATTCTGTCATCAATGATTGACTAAATGTTTAATGTGCCACAACCAACCGATCCTCAGTGATCAGTGAGGTCTTTCCCTAGGTTGTAATGTGGCTTTCGGGTTAATTGGATGCTTGAAATGAAGGATATCAAGATCAAAACTTTCATATGTAGGTGATTATTTGGCATAAGCTCCATAGACTAAGTAGTCGCTCTTAATCAAGAAGGACTTTCTTAGGAACGTAATGTAAGGATATGGGTTTCCTAGGCTCACAGGAGGATATTTTGGCTGTGAAATTATTTGAAGGGTTTCCTAAAGTCAAGGATTACACTTTATCAAAAGAATTTTGGTTGCCTTTCATGCTCAGCTACATCCTCAATTTGAGTCCATTTCTTGAATTTTGACTATTTCATTTTTAGGGCTTTATTTTATTTTCTTTGGTCCGTGTTTCTTGATTGTTTTGAGCTAAATTTTTTCTTTTACCGTTTCTTCATTTGGGGCTTTATTTGACTTGATTGCCCATGGCTTTCGTCATTTGATCTGGGCTCTTTTCTAAATTTTTTTTTTCAATTAGGGACTCATTTGATGGACTCAAATATTGGAAATCACCTAGCATGAGGTCCTTGTAACCATCTAACCCGCTTCAGTGTGGGGGGTAGTCCTTGACTGGGTTAAACAAGAAAAGAATTCAACAGGCTCAACTAGGCTGGCAAGGGATATTTCTCTGCAAGCACGACAGTAGTGAAATGAATGCATTTCTCCATCATCTTGAACACTTACTTCTTAGCCCAATTATAAATTTGGGTGATTTTTGAAAACCATTTTCTTTCTGGCTCAAAAGGCATAGCCCAACAACATCACAGATCCAAGCAAGGCATAGCCCAACAACATCATACAAGCATGTGAGCATGTAATCCTAACATCAACATAGAACAAAAAGAGGCACAAAATATAGGAAAACATGGCATAGAGCCTAAAGCATATAAATCTAAACATATAAGCATGTAAGGATGTAGATCTTAGCATGAAACATGGGAAAAAGCAAAAAAAGCATGGAGATTTAGGCTAGAAACACAAATAAAGCAAGCAGCATGCTAGGAAAGCAATAAATCATGTTATTCAAGCAAAAAAGAGCAAGATAAATGCTAGAAAAAGTTTTAGAAGGTCAAGGGTGTGGACAGTGGCTAGAAAGAGACATCCACACCTATAACCCCAAATCCAAGATGTAGAACCAAGTAAAAGAAGATCGGGTATAAGAACAATACCTTGTATTTTTGGTGAAGATAGAAGAATCAAGAGGATTTGATGTGTTATTTGTCTGTAATTTGTGTTTGGAAGAGAGAAAAACGCTCAGAAATCGTCCAGACAAAGAGCAGAAAGCCAGAAAATTAGTCTCCTCCCCTAGTCTGAAGGTGCCTGGGGTCTTCCATAAAAAACCATGAAAAATGTTGTTTTGTGAGGATTTTGACCTTATTTAACCTTTGGTCAACCCAGGGTTGACCAAGGGCATTTTGGTCATTTTGGTTGAAAAAGGCACTTTGAGTGCTCTAGTGTCCAAATGGGTTACGCCACGTCATTAGTCATTATATATGTTCTCGTGACCCCATGGAGAGAAAATGATATTTTGGATTTTTTGGGGTTTAGCATGCAAATTGAGGGCGGACAAAATATGGTATCAAAAGTGACGCTTGTGCGCCTCTCTCTATCTCGGTGCGAGAATGTATGGTATGGAGGTGTGTTGAACCTCAAGTGTGTGACTGGAATCTGAGTCAATTTTATGGAAATTACCAAAGGTAAGTGAAGTTGCCACCAATCATTGGGTTTTTTCTAAAGTGTGATTGGTCACCTAATCTATTTGATTTTATTACCGATCCTAGGCTAAGAAAAAGGGCGTTTTTCCTAATCTAATGTGGATGGGTAGAAAGTCTTGATTCTTGAGTTCGAAGGTCTGGTTATGTGTGGGGAAGGTGTTAGGCACCCTACAACGCCTGTCCATAGACAATCCTTTATTTTGGTAAAATCATAATTTAAGGACATTGGCAGTTGAAAATGAGCTATTAGCATTAGCTTTCAGGGCTTTAAACGTGTTGGGCTCTGTGGTTCGATTTCAGAATAGGTATGGTCTCAATCAATGCTTTCTAACTATGTTTGGAGTCGTTGCCAAATTTCCACGGCGAAAATTCAATAGCATTTCACCTGATTTTCGTGGCAGAAATCCAGTAATGCTTCACCTCAGATATGTCATAGCACACAAAATGCTATTCTCACCAATATTTCGACATAAGAATACAGCAATGGGGATGCCCCATTTTCACGATGAAAATCCGGTAGAGTTTCGTGTTTGGTACGCTATGGCGCACCGACAGGGTTTTGCATCTATGTATTCTGTGCGTATTAACATGCTCGTACCGTGACGAGCCAAAGCCCTTCAAAGCATCAAGCATGTTGATGCACGTCGCATACATGGATCAAGGCAATCACACTGCGATGATTGTGCAAATAATACGGCATTCGCCTTGAGCACATATGGCATTTGCCTCGAGCACATACCCATACTACAAGGTCAGGAGCTCTTATGGCTAGAAAGGGTCACTCACGTAGCCACGAGAGTCCATCATACAAAGTGCACAATGACCCATACACACGGAGGCACACACACACACACACACACACACACACACACATATATATATACATACATCATGCACAATGCTATCACACAAAGCATGAAAGTAAATAGACATTGCCAACATTCCAAGGTATGGCCTAACAAGGTACAGGAAATGTAAAACAAACATTAACATACCTAGGGAGCGTAGCCCAAGCAAGGAGTAGGAAAAGTAAATGGGTACAAGGAAAGGAGGAATCCTATTACATGCTCTAGAGAAGAGGCTTAGAGAGAGAGAGAAAGAGAAAACTACTCTGAAGGGGCTAGGCCCCCTAATGAACATTGCCCCTTGGTGAGCTTGCATCTTCCTGCTTGCAACCTTGCCCTTTTTACTTGTGCCTAGGAGATCGCACCCTTTCTCCAAGCGTCCTCACTCCATGTGTGTACATGCAAAGACAAAAGAAACAAAAAGGAAAGAAAGCATGCTAAAGGCAAGCTATGTAGAGCCAAATGGGGGTAAACAAACATGTAAAGCACACAAAGAGGCAAACAAACATGTTATCAAACAAAAGGGGGTGTCCTTGGAGGACAAACGTAGGTTTGGATTGAATGTTCGAAGTTCCATCGAATTGGAGTACGAATGACATACAGACTCATGCATGAACATGTAAGCAAGCGTGCAAAGATGCAAAGAAGCAAAGAAAGCCAAACGGGTGGCACAAAGCAAGCAAGGCAAGCATATCAACATCGTACAAAAGGGAGAAAGGTGCGTGTCAAGCACACCAACACCACGGGGGCATATCTCACAAGTGGTTACACCTAATCAATCCCTAGGAGGGATGAATGTGACCACACAAGCACAAGCCCATGGAGGGCATAAAGCATGGCAAAGCCTAAATCTAGAGAGGTTAACATGGAGATAAAGCATAGAAGCAATCAAGAAAACATAAACATGCAGAGGAAAAGATCCAAATCTTTTAATATAGGCCTAAGTGTGTAGATGTAGGCCTAAACCATAGGATCTAGATCTACATCATACCAAAGGGGCCAAAACATGAGAAAAAGAGACATCAAGGGATAGAAGGGCTTTAGAAGCACATGGTATAGCAACCAACATAGATCTAAGCACACAAGCATGGCATGACACACATAAATACATAGATCTAAGCATAAACATGTAGATATAAGCAAAAACATGGCAAAGAACACATAGGAATGTAGATCTAAGCATAAACATGGTGTTAGTTTTTAGACCCCTTAAAACCATAGACAGATTAACCTGGGTAATTAGCCAAGTAATTACTTTGTCAAATTAACAAATCTAGGTTAACACAAATATATCATATCAATGTATAGCAGCGGAAAATAAAAAACGCAACAATATGATAACCCAGGAAAACCAAATCGGTAAAAAACCTGGGGATGATTTAACCTAGCTATCCTCAAGGTAAAAAGCAAATCCACTAGAAAAATCGAAGTTTTACAATAGGACTTAGACCACTAACATCCTATTGCTACCCACCAGTAAAAACTTACTGACACAACCACTTGCAAGCTCCGAGACCACAGACTCCTTCTTTCTTTGGCCTTTACAAAACACAAACACCCACGTTTGTGACTTTGAGATCCCACTCAAAGGTTTAGCAACACAAACTTTCTTGTTTGTGACCCCAAGACCACCCTTGAAGGTTTAGATCATTAGCACCTTTGATAACTAGAGAAGGCAGCAACTTCTACAATACCGGATCTTGAGATTCTTCAAGTAATAACACCGGTAGAAGATAAGAGAGAGCTTTTTAGGAACAAAACCCTAAAAATAAAAGAGGCACTCTCTTCTCTCTCTAAAAAGCCTTATAAAAACGTGCTTAGGGTTTCCTTTATATACTAGGAGAAGTAGATTTGAAACCCTAATCCTTAATAGGCTTGAACTACTATTTGGGCTTAATTAAAATTCTGCAGATACGACTTTTGATCGATCGAGCCTGTCTTTCGATCGATCGAACCAGACAGATTATGAAATCTTCTTCCTGCAGCTTGTATGTTCTTGAATCTTGACTTGAATCACCTTGAGCATTGTCTAATAATATCTATAGACTTTAAGATCTATATCTAGACAAGTTTGTGTTCACGATTTGCTAATTGTTCTAAACTTTTAGAACCTAACACATGGCAAGATCCCTAAAAACATGTGGATCTAGATCTACATGTTATTTGCTATGCCATGTGCTTTTAAAGCCTTTCTATCTCTTGTTATCTCCTTTTTCTTGTGTTTTGGCCCTTTTGATAGGGTGTAGATCTAGATCTTGTGGTCTAGGCCTACATCCATACACCTAGGCCTATATTAAAGGGTTTGGATCATGCATGAGTCTATGTGTTGTCCATACTCCAATCCAATGGAACTATGGACACTTGATCCAAACCTACATTTTTCCTCTAGGACACCTTCTTTTGTTTGATAACATGCTTGTTTGCCCCTATTTGGCATCTTTTGCTAGCTTGTCTTTAAGCACGCTTTCCTCTTATTTGTTTCTTTGCTTGTCTGTTAGTTTGTTTCTTTTGTCATTACATGTACAAACGTGGAGCATGGACACTTGAAGCAAGGGTACGACCTCCTAGATACAAACAAAAAGGGCAAGGATGCAAGCAAGAAGATGCAAGCCCACAAAAGGCAATGTTCAGTAGATTAGGATACCTAGCCCCCTCCTAAGTGGTTTTCTCATTTCCTCTCTCTCTTAGCCTCTTCTTTAGAGCATGTGTTAGGATTCCCCCTCTCCTTGTACCCTTTACTGTTCTTGCTTTTTTCTTGGGCCGCGTTCCCTAGGTATGGTAATGTCTGTTTTACATTTCCTATACCTTGCTAGGCCATACCCTTGGAGCGATGGTAATGTTTGTTTTATTTTCTTGCTTTGTGTGATGGCATTGTGCATGATGTATGTGTGTGTGTATATATATATATTGTCGATGCTAAACCTTGATCAGAACGGGGAGGAAAAACTGCCACCGTCGTTGTGGGCCCTCGTTCACCACCCGCCATGGCGACGGCTCCCCCGCACGCAAGGCCCCGTTGTAGGGCCTCTCTCAATATAATGGTGCATTGTGTGGTCTGCGTGGGGTTTCGGGCGCTCTCTCTCTCAATGGAGGACCATATTTGTTTACCTTTGATTTCATGGCAGGAATCTAGGCCAAATTTTAGGGGGTTACCAAAGGTAAGTGGAGTCGCCATCAATCATTGGGTTTTTCTAAGGTGTGATTGGTCACCTATTTCTAGTTGATTTTATTACCAATCCTAGGTTAAGAAAAAGGGCATTTTTTCTAATCTAATGTGGATGGCAAAAAATCTTGACTCTTAGGTCTGGAAGATTGGTAATGTATAGGGAAGGTGTTAGGCACCCCACAACGCCTGTCCAAAGACAGTCCTTTGTTTTTATACAACATTAATTTTCTAAAATTGGTAGTAAAAACATGATTTTGGCATTGGTTTTCGGGGCTTTGCATACATGGGGGCTTTGAGGTTTGGCTTTTGAAAAGGCATGGTCCTAATTTATGCTTTCTTACGACATTCGAGCCGAGTACCAAATTTCCATGGTGAAAATCCGGTGACGTGTCACCTTACTTTCGTAGCGAAAATTAAGCTTCGCTTTGCCTTAGGTGACATGGACTACAGCGATCACACCGGAAGGAGGGAGCAGGTATATATACATACATCATGCACAATGCAAGCACACAGAGCAGGAAAGTAAATGCCTACATCCCTAGAGCATGGCCCAAAATATATGTGCAGGAAAATAAACAAGGGTCATCGTACTCTATAGATGAGGACGAATGGTACATGGCATGATATACCTAATACAACCCATCTAAGAGAGAAAATAAGGAGGAAGGAAGGGGTTTAAAAGAGTACATAACCAAAGGGAAAGGCTAAACTCCTAAACTCCACCCAAGATCGACTTCGGGTCAAACTTGGTCAAACTTGTCAAAATTCTCTAAGAAGTTCAGGTTTGATGTGAAACTATGAAAATGTTGTTTTGTGAGGTTTTTGACCTTTGGTCAAACCCAAGGTTGACCGAGGGCATTTTGGTCATTTTAGTTGAAAAGGGCACTTTGGGTGCTTCGGCGCCCAAACGGGTTACGCCACGTCATTCTGGATGTTTTCGTGGCCCCATGAAGAGAAAATGATATTTTTGGATTTTTCAGGATTTGGCACACAAATCGAGGGTAGATAAAGTACGGTATCAACAGACACACACACACACACACACACACATATATATAAATATATATATATATATATATATATATATATGCCTGCATATGTGTGGGTGATCGTGCACTTTGTATGATGGACTCTCATGGCTACATGAGTGACCCTCTCTAGCCATAAGTGCTTTGGACCTTGTGACAAGAGTATGCGCTCATGGCGATTGTTGTAGGTGCATATTAATGTCATACTATGTTTATAGTCACCGCAATGTAGTTGTCCTAATCCATGTCACCAAGTGACATCAATTTCCCTGTGTATGCGACATGTATCAACATGTTTAATGCTTTGAGGGGTTCCAGCTCATCCTGGCACTAGCATGTTGACACGCGCCATATTCATAAGCACGAAACCCTGCAGGTGCACTGTTGTGCACCAAACACGAAACTCTGCTGGATTTTCACCATGAAATGGGGCATCCTTATTGCCATATTCTCAAGGTGAAAGCTTGGTGAGAATAGTGTTTTGTGTGCTATGACACATCTGAGGCGAAGCACTGCCGGATTTCTGCCATGGAAATAAGGCAAAATGCTACTGGATTTTCGCCGTGGAAATTTGGCAATGACTCCAAACACACTTAGGAAGCATCGATTGAGACCACACCCTTTCCGAATCTAAACCTCAAAGCCCAATTTGCTTAAAGCCCCGAAAGCTAAAGCCAATATCTTATTTTTAATTGCCAATATCCTAAAATTATGATTTTACCAAAACAAAGGACTGTCCATGGACAAGCGTTATGGGTTGCCCAACACCTTCCCCACACGTAACCAGACTTTCGAATTCGAGAATCAAGATTTTTTGCCCATCTGCATTAGATTAGGAAAACAATATTTTTCTCAAAACTATGATTAGTAATAAAATCAAATGGAATCAGGTGACTAATCACACTTTAGGGAAAAAAAACCCAATGATTGGTTGCGACTTCACTTACCCTTGGTAATTTCCTTAAAATTGACTCATATTCCTATAACACACCCGAAGTACAACATTCCTCCATTAAGGCGCGCGAGCATCGTCATGATAGGTGGTCGAGTAGCCATGAGGCGTCGATAGACTGATGACTTCGCTGGGGACACTTAGAGAGTTTAGCCTTTAGAGCATTTAAGAAGATCCTAATCTTTGGACATTTGCTTTCAAAAGCATTGAAATTGGCATTAGCCTCTAGGGCATTCCTTTCGAAAAATGCTTTTACTATATCCTAGTAAACTATTTTCAAAAATAAAAAATATTTTCCAAAAATGTTTTGCAAATGGTTTTCCAAAAATTGGCTTTGAGGTATTCTCGTATGTGTGAAGCACACATGTATGACATGCAAGACATATATGACCCACCTTATACATTTTGATGTCAAGCACACATATATGACATGCTAGATAAGAGGAAAGAAGGGATAGAAAGGATAAGGTACATAGCACAATAGCAAAGGGAGGCATGAGACGACTCTCATTGAACTCATCACATAATCCTGATCATCCAGAAGGTGCTCAGTATTGGTATGCCTCCCTTCCAAAGTTGGTAATGCTCATTATTGGTAATGCCTCCCCTCCAAAGTAAGAGGACCTTTAGGCACCTGAGTCTAATCAGCACCCATCAACTAACAAACTACCTGCTCAGTGTACGTGCAAGTTAGATTTGAGCTTATATCGAGAAGTGAAATAAGTTATCTAACAGTATATCTACATGAAAAAGCTTGAAAAGGTGCTAGTTTTGACATGACACTCGAACAGGAAAAATAAAGTGATGATAGGACATGAAAAAGATGCACATATAAACAACAAGAAGAAACTGATTACTAAAGAAACACAGGATGTACATGGAAAACCCTAAAGAAGGGATAAAAAACCACGGTTCAAGCAAGAAGGTAACATTCTTGCTCTACTTTGCTTGAATTATGTGTAAAAAGAGACCAATTTCTTACAATCAAGTTGTCTTTCTTTCCCATCAACTCTCCACTCTTTTCTCAAAATATTTGATAGGCCAAAAACGTATTGACCCCTTGTGATAAATTAATTGATTAATTAGCAAAGTTTAATAATTAATCAAATTAACATGCAAATGTCTGGTAGCACAAACAAATCACCAATAAACTAATTATGTAGAGGAAAATAAATATCACGGTGATTTGTTTACGAATAGGGAAAACCTGACGACAAAAACCCCACCGGGTGATTCAGGTCACCACTCCCGAAACTCCACTATTATCACAACAAGCAGTTACAAGTAAAGGAATCCCAAGTACCTCACCAACCTACAGTTGAACCCTTACCCCAATTCCCAATTGGACATGTTCTGTAGTGACAATTTCCCCTTTTGATGCACGACTCCCAAGTACATGACTAACCAATTGCGCGGATCCCAGTACAGGACTTCAATCACCAACTAAGAAGGTTGTTGGCTGTAAAGTTCTTCAGTTCATCCACACGATAAAAATCAAGAAGATGCTTGGTCACAAAACCCTACGGTGCACATACACAACAACTTCTTCAAGAGAAAGAGATGAACTAGGGCAAGAACTTCGTCCTCGGTCACAATTTGCTTGAACAGAGTTTGCTCAATGCTTGTGCAATTTGTGAACTATTTGATGGCCCTTAAAACAATCCTTTTATATGTCTAGGGTTAGGAGAAAAGAAGGCCCAAAGACATATCTACGGATCCCAAGAAAAACAGATCAGAAATTCTGTTTTTGTAAACCTTAACAGATCGAAGTTGTCGAGCATCTGTCGAGCTAGCTGTCGAGCCATGAAGCTAAAACAGCTTCTTAAACCTCGACACATGCTAGCTATCGAGCTTTAGTAACTCTGCACTTTCAGCTTATTTTCTTGGACAGACTTGAAGGCTTCAACACTTGATCTTGAAACATGGTTTCTTGAAGTATTTAAACACATCCTAAATCTACCCAAATACAAGTAAAGTGCGTTTTGTCAAAGGATAAGCCAATTATATAAAATAGTGACATATGTTCCTAACAAGTAAATCATATATGTCCTAACAATATTTACTTGGGTTCTTGCCCTAATAGCATAACTGCATGTTCCTCTTATACTCTAAGGAATATGGCTGAGTACAAGGATAGGTGTCAATTCATCATTTTCTACTTTGGACCTTTTCACAACTGTGATATTATGTGCTAACTAGAGGATAAGAACTACACCAACGTGGCACTAGGACCCATATGTAGGTGACTTTGCAACTGCTTGGGAGAAAAGTCTTAGACATTGAGAGGGACATTAGGAGTACTATGATTGATACATGTGTTTCTGGCCTATCATGCATTCAACCCATAAAGGCTGTCCACATAGCCTCTGACCTTAGAAAGTCACTATCTCCCTTTTTGTGAGTGCTTAAGTACCATGTCAGGTGCAAATCTTACTTCCTTCCCAAGGTAGTCATGCCTTTAGCACGGACCAAGACAAAATCCTTTAGCCAACACTTCCTCTCCCCTTGCTCACAGCCACTTCACGTGTAAGGTCCAAATTCAACCACTTATGCATTCTCCCATGCCTTAGTGGTGTTATGTACACTTACCAAAATATAAAGCCCTCAAGCCAGCACCCTCAGAGAGTCAAGAAGTTAGGGTGGAAACAATGGCAGTCGCCTCCAAGATGGTAGCAATGGGAGGAGATCCTGTCCAAGGTCCCCAAGTAATCTGCATAAAATGTTTATTTAGGGTGAAAGCCTCAAAACAAATAAATGATCATGGCAAGAGCCAAAAGTGAGGCTATTGAGGTGGGCTCATACCAAAACAAGAGTCCATAAGTTCACATCAGCCCCACAGGCAAGAAGGGCATTAGACAAGGCCCATTGCTAGAAAAGAGAAAGAGCAAAGAAACGGTTTGTAAGTTAGGAAAAATTTGCAAAAAAGAGCATAAATACAGTTTGCAAGTTAGGAACAATTTGCAAGAAAGAGCACAAATATAGTTTGCAAGAGTATGAAATACAATTTGCAAGTTAGGAACGATTTGTAAGAAAAAGAACAGATATGGTTTGCAAAAGTATGGGATACAGTTTGCAAGGAAAAGAGCATGTGTATATTTTGTAAGAGTACGAAGTACATTTTGTAAGACTACATATGGAAAAAAAATGTCTAACCACAAGGAGCTTCCAAGGCTTCGCTAGCTAGTGCAGGGTCTCCTGGCTTAGAGTGTCCATAACTGAGTAAAAGTAGGCAAGGCAAGCATGCCCCTAGTTCACCTCCCAGGCATCCTCAAAGTTGCAAAAGAGAGTCAACCACCTCAAGGACACTATTTGACCCACATTAGCAAAAAGATAAGCCCCCCCCCCCCCCCCCACACAGAAAAAGCGAGCATGCCCTAGCCATTCGAATCTGATCCTCGAGAGTTGCTTGAGAAAGATGCTTGAAGTCAAACTCCAAAGCAAAATAGTGAATGTGCTCACTGGGATAAGCATGCCCTACTAGGTCTATACCAAGCTCCATACCCAACTCACCCTCCATGTTGATGAGGGGTCCATGGGATCTCAAATTGGTCATCCAATGGAAGTCATGAGGAGTCACAGTTATCATCCATTCAGCAATGTCAAAAGTGTAGGTAGTGTCCTACCACATCTCAACTAAAGCCTGGACCAGCACACCATTGGCCAAACTCTCAAGAAGAAGGCATATGAGTGGCCCGAAACTGGACACATCCACTGTGGCCTAAACTCTCAGCTAAATCTCTTCTTCTTCTTCTTCTTCTTTTCTTTTGTTATGTTTGTTTTGTTTAGCCATCTATTGGCTTAAGTTGTGAAAAGAAACTTTAACATGTCAGTTAATAAAATGTAAAATGCAACAAACTAAACCATACCTATTGGTGATGGGTCACGCCTTTACACTTTGACTGTGAAGGTGGTTTTCTTGATTTTAGCATCATTAACTATCATCCCATTATAGGAGCTCAGTTTCCTCCCTATGCTGACACATGTTAATTTTGAAAAGGTGTCTCCCTTTTTGAACTATTCTCTTTTGGAGGGAAAATATTAACTTCTCAAAGTATAAAACAAAAAGAAAATATTTCTATTCCTTATTTTCCTCTTTTTTCCCTTATCTTGTTCTTCTCCTTCTTCAATCCAAAACCTAGAACATTTTTTCAAACACCAAATCATGGGTGTAAAACGTGGCTTAAGATCTATTTTGCCAATTTGTAGAACCTTCTGCTTCAAAAGGTAACAAACCCCTTCTAGGAGGAGATGAAAATCCTTCCATAGAAGAACAATGGATTATCCCTCCATTCTTCGAAGATTATCTGTTTGATAAAAGTCTCGATTGGGATTCAGCCCCCTGTTATGAAGACCCTCCCTACACGACATGTGGGGAACCTGATGATCTTCTGACTATAGATCTGGAGTTGAAGCATATCCCTAGGCTTGGCACTTGCAGAGGGGATTTTGCTCCCATCGTAGATGTGGTCTTCAAATCTCATACTTCTATTTCTAGAGGTAGAAAAAGCTAGTGTCAAAGAGTGCTGGCTCATCCTCCCTTCATGGACATCTTGTAGAGAGTAAAACTTATGGAGACCATTCTTGTGTGCTCTTATTTAGGGATCAACAAAGATAGCGAATGTTTGCTCTCTCTTCTGTATCGATGGAACTCGATTACTCATACATTCTTCACAGGGTGTCAAGAAATCTCTCCATCTTTGGAAGATGTCTATGAGATATTGAGACTTCCCCTGTTTGGAGATGGTGAAGTAGCCAACATTTCCTTATCTCCTGATGAGTCTAAATTTATGAAGTTCCTTGGGTATGTAGCGAAGAAAACTTTAAAGAAACCAATTTTGAAAGCAACAAAGAGAGGGAAAGCCCCCAGCAAGGAAGTACTAGAAAATACTAGCAATGGTGGAGACAAAGGTTCCAGGGCCAACTTCTAGGGATGGATCAAATACTTTTGGAGGGAATATACTGATGGCATGGATGAAGAAGCCAATGGAGACTCCCTGAAAGAAGGCACCAACCTTGTTGTTGGTGAAGGCAACTCTAGCTCTTATGAACTTGAAGCCTTTATTGCCTTTTTACTTTCTCGCCTTCTATTTGAGGGATATCCTCATGAAAATATTCTAAGTAGACATTTCCCTTTAGCCATTAAACTAGCTAAAGGACAATCCTTTCCCCTTGCCCCCTATTTTCTAGGTACTTTGTATTCTCACCTGGATCACTATACCCTTAACTTGCAATGCTCCTAGGGTAGATTTCAAGTTGAAACTTTTTTACTCATTACCTTTTTACAAATATGGTTGTGTGAACACTTTAGGAATTATGCTCCTGTCCCTAAGGAGTTAAGCTCCTATAAAACTAGTTTGCCATCAACTTAAGGCCTGCCATGCTCTTGGCATTGGAACAAAGTGGCAATGTCTTGAAACATTTTCCTTAGCAAAGTGATAGATGGCCCTATTGATTGGACAGCCAAACCCTACTCTGCTTTGAAGGGTGGACTTCCTCTACTGTTAACCTCCTTAGAGAGCATTTTGGTTTCTCGTTACAAAGATACCCCCTTGTCTGAGTAAGAACTCTCTTTTGTTGCTTGTGCTTTTCCTTCTCATCTTCAGGCACGTTTTCAAGAGTACGAAACTTAAACCTATAATCCCTATAGGTTTGCCTGCTAATTTGGTTTTGACCAAGGCATACTGTGACATCTCTCTACCTTAGCTTTACCTACTGTAGTGGCCTCTCTAGCCTTTAAAAGAGAAAATCTCATCAAGATTTTAGTATCAATCCCTGAAATCCCCTTTACTTCCCTCACTAGAATTGGATTTCTTTCACCCAGGTTTAAGTCATGGTGGTCTGACATCAGAGAACATGTTAGGAATTTTAGGGAGAGTTGTGCCCAACGTATGGATGTTCCACCTATCTTTCAGAGGGATTTGACTTTGAAGCCCCTTCCAAAAGCCAAACCTTCAAGCACTAAGAGAAAGAAGAATGCAAAAACCCCTTATAGCAAGAAGCCCAAGGTACACTCTTTTCTCTATAGTGACTAAATCTTGTAACCTCTTCTTTTAACCCCGGACACAAGTAACTTTTCTTTATTTCTCCATTTTTTACCTTTGACAAGTTACAGGCTCTGCTCCTCAAGCTTAACCCAAAGCAAGAGTCACTTCTTCAACCCAAAAGGTTTTTGTATAAGAAATGACTTCTAATGAAGAAACAAAGTCTAACACTGAAAAGGAGGATTCAAATTGGGTGTATGCCAAAAATCCTTAAGAGAAAGAAGATTTGATAGAAGTTACTTCCAAGGAAAAAAAGGGTGAAAGCACCTAGACAGAATCTAACCCATTGCTCTTGTTGGTTTCTCCTAATTTGAGAGCAATCTGTTCTCAATTACTCTCCAAATATCCCAAAACCATGAGGGATACCAGCAAATAGACTTTGTCACTCAGGAGCTTTCTCTTACAGAAAATTGGGTATATCATATACCAACTACAATTAAAGGATAAAGAGGATTGTCTAGCTCTTCCCCTTAACAATTTCCCTTCCACACTAAGTGAGGTTAAGAGCCTAAGTGTCAATGTTGGCTGGTTAAAAAGTCAAGTCACTGCATTGAGGGACTTAAAAAAGGCAAGACCCTCTATTCATGCTTCCTTGTCCTCACTTCGTGAATTAAGATTCAAGGAGACCTCGTGTATCAACAAAGCAAAGGAAGCAGAATCGACATTATAGGTGCGTGTCACTTCAATAACTCAGCTCCAGGAATCTATCAAAAGACTTCAGGTGGAATTAACATCCCAACAAGAAGTAAGTTCTGCCCTTCAATTTCAAATAGAAGGTTTCATCGCAGAACGTAACTCTTTGAAGAAAGAGATTGAGAAGTTGGAAGGCGAGCTAGGAGCTCTAAGTGATCCAAAATTTTCTCTTGAAAATTTTAGTTCTCTCACAAGCATTTTATAATTTTCAAGTTATAATATTTTATGGTCTTGAAAGGGCATGGGGTTGTATTATAAACTTACAATGCCTTATTTCACCAAGCTATTTAGATTTTGTATGTGTATTATGAACAATAGCATATGAAATAGCTGCATATAAGCCACTGTTTATAATAGTATGAGTTTTGGAAAGATGCTAGCTTTGACATGACACTCGAACAAGGAAAAGAAAGTGATGATAGGACATGAAAAAGATGCACATTTAAACAAAAAGAAGAAACTGATTACTAAAGAAAAACAAGATGTACATGGAAAACCCTAAAGAAGGGATAAAAAACCACAGTTCGAGCAAGAAGGAAACATTCTTGCTTTGCTCTGCTTGTATTATTTGTAAAAAGAGACTAATTTCTTAAAATCAAGTTGTCTTTCTTTCCTATCAACTCCCTACTCTCTTCTCAAAATATCTACTTGGGCTCTTGCCCTAATGGCACAGCTACATGTTCCTCTTATACTCTGAGGAATATGGCAGAGTACAAGGATAGGTGTCAAGTCATCATTTTCTATTTTGGACCTTTTCACAGCTGTGATATTATTTGCTGATTAAAGGATAAGCACTATGCCAACATGGCACTAGGACCTATAAGTAGGTGACTTTGCCACTTTTTGGGAGACAAGTCTTGGACATTGAGAGGGACATCAAGAGTACTGTGATTGATACATGTGTCTCTAAGGTGGCCTATCATGCATTTAACCAATAAGGGCTATCCTTATAGCCTCTGACCTTAGAAAGTCACTATCTCCCTTTTTGTGAGTGCTTGAGTACCATGTTAGGTGCAAATCATACTTCCTTCCCAAAGCAGTCACGCCTTTAGCACAGGCCAGGATAAAATCCCCTAGCCAACGGTTCCTCTCCCCTTGCTCATAGCCACTCCACGTGTAAGCTCTAGATTCAACCACTTATGCATTCTCTCATGCCTTAGTGGTGTTATGTACACTCAGCAAGATATAAAGTCCTCATTCCAACACCCTCAAAAAGTTGATAAGTCAAGGAGGCAGCCTCCTCCAAGTTTGGGTAGCAACGGGAGGAGGTCTCGTCCAAGGTACCCAAGTGATCTACATTGAATGTTTGTTGAGGGTGAAAGCCTCCAAACACATAAATGATCATGGCAAGAGCCAAAAGTGAGGCTATTGCGGTGGGCTTATACCAAAACAAGGGTCCTTAAGTTCACATCAGCCCCACAAGAGGAGGACATTAGACAAGGCCCATTGCTGGAAAAGAGAAAGAGCACAGAAACAGTTTGCATGTTAGGAACAGTTTGCAAAAAAAAGCACCGATACAGTTTGCAAGTTAGGAACAATTCGCAAGAAAGAGCACAGATACAGTTTGCAAGAGTATGAAATACAGTTTTCAAGTTAGGAATGATTTGCAAGAAAAAAAACAGATATGGTTTGTGAAAGTCTATGATACAGTTTGCAAGGAAAATAGCATGTGTATATTTTGTAAGAGTACAAAGTACATTTTGAAAGACTACATATGGGAAAAAAAAATAAAAATTCTCACCTCAAGGAGCTTCCAAGGCCCTACTAGCTGGTGCAAGGTCTCCCGGATTAAAGTGTCCATAACCGAGTAAAAGTTGGCAAGGCAAGCATGCCCCCAGTTCACCTCCCAGGCATCCTCGAAGTTGCAAAAGAGAGGCAACCACCTCAAGGACACTATTTGACCCTTATTGGCAAAAAGATAAGCCCCCCACACAAAGAGTGAGAATGCCCTAGCCATCCGAGCCCGATTCTCGAGAGTCGCTTGAGAAAGATGCTTAAAGTCAAACTCCAAAGCAAAATAGCGAACGTGCTCACTAGGATAAGCATGCCCTAACAGATCTATACCAAGCTCTACACCCAACCGACTGTCCATGTTGATGATGGGTCCATGGGATCTCAAACTGGTCATTTGGTAGAAGTCATGGGGAGTCACAATTATCTTCCATTCAGCAATGTGGAAAGTGTGGGTAGTGTCCCACCACATCTCAGTTAAAGCTTGGACCAGCGCACCACTTGCTGAACTCTTAGGAAGAAGGCGCATGAATGGCCTAAAACCGGTTGTATCCACTATGGCCCTCATCTTAGCCGTCAAGGACTAATACCATCTGAATAGGGATTTAGAGTTACCTCTACTCAAATATGATTGCAAACCCTGGAAAGTACAAAACCAAGAGAATGAGGATCATATTAGGTAGAAATAAGTGAAAGAAAAGTGAAACAACGCATTTTGGGTGTAAAACTGTACGTGTCTGCAAGCCCAGGATTGCGTGCGTTTACTAGGAGCATGCATATGCATACCCCAAGTATGCATGTGCATGCTAAAGCATGTGTACGTGTGTTTTATGAACAAATATCCGTACGCAAACCAAGTGTACATGCATGCATACATGAAATATGCGCACGCATGGATCAAACTAGAACGTGTTCATTGCCATTTTAGCCCTTCCTTGGATCAAAACTCATCCTAAACATGTTCCTACCCTTCCTAGAGCATTAGATTTTCATCTAAACCCATCCCATAGCAAAACCCTAGCATTTACAAGTCTAAAAATAGATTTGTACGTTTTTAGACCCCTTAAACACAAACAGATTAACCTAGTTATTTGGCCAAGTGATTAACTTAGATAAATTATTCAGTTCTAGGTTCACATAAATAAATCATATCATTGAAATAGTGCGGAAAATAAAGAACATAACAATATGATAATCTAGGAAATCCAAACCAGTAAAAAAACTGGGGAGGATTTAACCTATCTATCCTCAAGGTAAAACAGATTCACTATGAAAGAATTGAAGTTTTACAATAGCGACTTAGACCACTAATATCCTATTGCTACCTCAAGTAGAAAACATACTACCATGACCACGTGACAGCTCCGAGTCCACGGATTACTTCTTTCTTGGATTCACAGAAACTACAAGTACACCACTTGTGTTTTCTTTAAGCTCTTTATGCATCAATTGAAATGATTACCAAGTTCTTGACATCAATCTTGATCTTGATAACCCTAAGTATGTATGAAGGCAAACACCTTTAGATCTCACAAGAGATTCATACACAGCATAAACAACAACGAAAGGTGGCTAGGGTTTTTCCTTTTATACTTAAGGCAAAATATAAAACCCTACACGTCATATGGGCTTAGGCTGAGTTGGAAAATTTTGCAGAAAAACAATCTACATGAGCTTCAATCGATCGAGTCTAATTTTTGATCGATCAAGCTTTGCAAATTTACACAATAAATCCTACAGTACACTCGATTCCAACTTTACACAAAAACACACTTTCAGCAGCCTAAATCTAAACTAAATGTTTTGATCATGGTTTGCCAACATTACACATTGAAGTTCTAATACATTAGTTCCTAATTCCTTAGAACCTAATAAGATTAAAACTAAATATTAAAGAAAACTTGAAATGAGAAAAGTTTGAAAAACTTACCAATCCGAGACGTGCATTGTCCGAGAGATGTTCCGCTGACCTGTAAAGTAGTGAAGGAGACTTGTTCAACATTGTGACAATAATCCAGCATGTGAGGTTGAAGATGTCGCTAGAAATCATGTAAGAGGTCTTCTTGGTCTTGAGAGCCATTGGAGAAGAAGAGAAAATTTTGAGGGAGGGGGATTTGGGATTTGTGAGGGGATGAAGGAAAGACAAGGAGGTAGAGGTCTTGTAGCGGAAGAGAGGAAGTCATAGAGATAGAGAGAAAGTGAAGAAATGTGGAAGATGAAGGGAATATGAAAAAAAGAAACGGTTGGTAACCATTGGAAAAATGAAAAGGTAGGAAAGGCATTTGGTGGCTAAACTACGTGTAGTTTAGGCTACATTACTAAACTACGTATAGTTTAGTCAAAAAATAAATAATAAAAATTTCACAAAGACCTCCCAAGTGGACTCTCAAGAGACAAGAAAAATGGCAAAATTTTCAAAATTATCCTAGCGAACCAAGGAACATCAGAAATTACCAAATTGCTCTCAACTGAGAAAGATACCCCTCAGTGGGTCAAGAAAGGCCAAAGTTATATAAAAGATCCAAAGGGCCCAAGAATGTCAAGAAAGCTCCTTAGTGAGTCGTAGATCACCGTGTAAACTCCCAATGAGTCATAGAATCACCAAGAAAACTCCTCAGTGAGTCTTGAACCCAAAATCATGAAGAAAACTCCTTAGTAAGTCAAGAAATCCATAAACTACAAGAAATCCTCAGAATGTTTGGAAAATCCCGCGAGTGTGTTCTTCACCGAGATCATGAGAATATTGCCATCATCATAAGGAAACATCACGCTTTGTGCACATATCCTCCAAGAATTGAATATGCAGGCACAAGTCCTAAGAACAGTAGATATCAAAAATGAAGACAACAAAACTTAAGTATATATCCTACTTGGAATTGAACATGTACACCTAGATAGAGGAATGAACCACTTAGAATAGAAGAGATTGAGACAGAGGTATTAGCCACCTAGACCATAAGAGATCGAGATAGAGATAGAAGTCACCTAGAGGCGAGAGCCACCCAAAGAAGTTCGAGGCAAAAGCCACAGATAAACACCACAAATATGTATCTTTTGAGCTCATAAGAGCACCTTATTTTTTGGTTGATGGTTGAGGTTGTTGGCCATTTTTGTTTTTCTTTTTAAGTGACTCTAGGATAGTGAGTCACTCTCCTTTTGCTTGACAACTAGCAAACCAGGTTCTTGGATAGTGAACCTATCGTTGCTCATTTCTTGAGTAACACCACGGAACTTCAGACATACGAATCCCTTGCAACTCTTCAAAGTTGCACCTCACCCCATGTATACGTGTTGTTTGCCATGTGCATAGGTTGGGCTCGAGCCATACATCAAAACAAATTTTTTGTTTCATTTTCTTTTGATTCTATTAGTGAAGCTTATGAATCAAAAGAAAGGCAACTATAGACACCTCATTTTGTGCCCTTTACGACCCAACCCTCGGTTCCCCAATAACAACATCACTCTAAGGCCCATGGTTGATTTAGGGCCTGATCTCATAAAATCTTGACTAGAGAAGTTATTTTTGGAAAATAAAACTTGCTTTTGAGAAAGAAAAGATGCAGGAAACCCTAAGTGTGTGTATGCAGAAAAGATGCGCAATTGGTTAGTCACATACTGGGAGCCGTGCATTACAAGGAGAGATTGTCACTACAGAATAAGTCTAATTGGGTATTGGGGTAAGGGTTCAACTGTAGGTTGGTATAAGGTACTGGGATTCCTTTACTTGTAACCGCTTGTTGTGATAATAGTGGAATTTTGGGAGTGGTGACCTTAAAATCACCTGATGAGGTTTTTGCCATGTTGGTTTTCCCCATTCGTAAACAAATCACCGTGTCAATTTATTTTCCGCTGCACTTAGTTTAATTGGTGATTTTTTTGTGCTACCACGCATTTGCATGTTAATTTGATTAATTAATAAACTTGGCTAATTAATCAATTAATTCATCACAAGGGGTCAATTCATTTTTGGCCTATCAAGAAGTTATAGTTTTCATTTTAACATTTCTAAAGTCAATTTAACATCTAATTGGGCCCTAAATCAACCTTGGGTCTTAGAATTTCAACATCATTAGGGAACGGGGGCCTAAGTCATAAGGGGTACAAAATGTGATGTCTACAGATGCCCCTCTTTTGACTTATGAGCTCTGCTAATGGAATCAAAAGAATAAGAGACAAAAAATTTTGTTTCAACGTACGGCTTGGGCCCAACCCATGCACATGACACACATCACGCATACATGGGGTAGGGTGCAACTTCGAAGAGTTGTATGGGATTCATATGTCCGAATTCCCACATTTGTTTCTCCAAAAATGAGCAACGATAGGTTCGCTATCCTAGAACCTGTTTTACCAATCACAAGCAAAACGCAAGTAACTCACTATCCTAGAGTCACTAAAAAAGAAAATCAAACAAAGCCAACAACCACAACCACCAACCAAACAAACAAGGATGCTCTTACGAGCTTAAAAGGATATATATTTGTGGTGTCCATCGGGGGCTCTTGCGTCAAACTTCTCCTGGTGATACGAGTCTTCACTCTCCATCTCTACCTGTTCTAGTGAGGCTCTTGCCTCGGGGTGACCATGGTCTCTATCTCTACTTCTACCTTTTCCACTGTGCCTACATATTCAATTCTCAAAGGATATGTGCACAATTTTTGTATGGTGTTCCTGCATGTTCAATTCCCAAAGGATATGTGCATGAATTCTAATTTGTATACGATTTGTGCCTGCATGTTCAATTCTTGTAGCATATGTGCACAAGTTTTGTGTTGTACCTTTCTGATTTGTATGGGGTTTCGTTCCTGCATGTTCAATTCTTGTAGGATATGTGCACAAATTCTGTATTCTGACTTTCTTATTTGTATGGGACTTCGTACCTAAATGTTCGATTCCAATAGGATATGTGCACGAATTTTGTATTCTAACTTGCTTGACTATTTCTTGGATGAAAGATCCACTAGGCATGCTGAAAGGCTTACTGGGGAGTGTGATCTACTAAGAAGTGTATTGGTAATGATTCTATCCTATCATGAAGTCTTGATGGTGTGCGGTCCACTGGGAGGGAGTAGCTTACTAGAGATTTCCTGGTGGTGTGTTGCTCATTGGGGAAAGCTTTCCTCCACTGGGGAAAAACTACCTTCTTCTCTATTATAACTCACTGGGGATTCGATACTGATTCCACTCTCGGGTGGTTTTATCAACTCTATTGGGGAAATTTCATTTTACAACTCTCAAGAGGGCCACTTCTGTGTCTCGGGCCCACGAGGGAGTCCTTCTATGATACTAAAATTTGCTTGGGATTTGTTTGATGATCTTGACTCACGGAGGAGCATTCTTGATGATTTCTAATCCACTGAGGGATATTTTTAATGCTTTCAATCCATTTGGGATGCTTCTTAAAGGTCTTTGTGTTCTTCACCTACTAAAGGCATTTCTGTCTTTCTTAGATGTATTTTTGAATTTTCCTTTGCACTTCTAGTCTCCTGGAAACTTCCTAGGGATATTTTGAAAAAAAAAATTTGCTAAGGTACATGAAGTTTAGTGAGGAGGCCTAAACTACATGTAGGTTAGGCATCAAGTATGTTCCCGCTGTTGATACCGTATTTTATCTGCCCTTGATTTGCGTGCCAGACCCCGAAAAATCCAAAAATATTATTTTCTTTCCATGGGGCCACGAGAACATCCAGAATAACGTGGTGCAACTCGTTCGAACACCAGAGCACCCAAAGTGCCATTTTTAGCTAAAATAACCAAAATGCCCTTAGTCAACCCTGAGTTGACCAAAAGTCAAACAAAGTCAAAATCCCCTCAAAACATCACTTTTCATAGTTTTACATCAAACCTGAGCTTTTCAGAGATTTTTGGCAAGTTTGACCCGGAGTTGAGTCTTAGAAAGCCCCAGAAACCCTAATTTTGATCCAGTAGTCAAAACGAGTTGAAACCAATGCAATTGTGAATATTATCAAATTCTCAGTCCAACAACTATTCATGGGTCGAAATCAGAGTTAGAATGGCCAAAATATCACGAAAACCGCATTAACGCACTAATTGATGCACCACTAACTTCTGGGTGCCATCACTTTTGATCTAACCGTTGGATTTTCAAATTCCATACCTTTTTAGAAACAGGAAGTCAATATCTTTTCAGGGGTGTCAAGATCAACCCAATCTGAGACCATTTGAAGGTGGAGGCCCCACAAGGGCTACCGCCTCGTAAAGCATGTCGGGGCTATAAAAGGCCGCAAGCACCTTCAAACCCTAAATATATATATATATATATATATATATATACTTTTCTTGGTTTTTCTCTCTACCTAGACCTTTTCTGCATACTTCTCCTCTCTTCCAAAAAACACATCAAAACCTCTTGATTCCTCCTTCTTCACCAAAAATACAAGGTATTGTTCTTACACCTAATCTTCTTCTCCTTGGTTCTACACCTTGGATTTGGAGTTTAGGGGTATGGATGTAGCTTTTTAGCTACTATCCACACCCCTAACTTTCTAAAAAAAAATTAGCATTTATCTTGCTCTTTTTGCCTTAATAACATGATTTATTGCTTTCTTTAGGATGTTCCTTGCATTATTTGTGCTTATAGCTTAATTCTACATGTTTTATGCTTTATGCCATGCCTTAGATGCTTAGATCTATCTTTTCCTTGTATTGTTGTATAGATCTACATGCTTACATGCTTAATATCACATTTTTGGTCGTGCCTTGCTTAGATCTACATGTTTACATGCATGTTTCTATGCCTCTATGTCTAGATCTATGCTTTCACATGCTCGTATGCTTGGATTTGTGTTCTTCCATGCTTTTATGCTTACATCCACATGCTTAGATGTACATTCACATGCCTACATGCATATTCCCATGCTTATATGTGTAGATCAGTGTGTTTACATGCTTAGATCAATGTTCTCTACATGCTTTATGCCATCATTTATGTGCTTAGGCCTAGACCTTTTTTGTCATGCCATATGCTATTGTAGCCCTTTTGTTCCTTTTATCACATTTTCTTGTGTTTTGGTCTACTGGTTAGGACCCTATCTAGACCCTATGGTCTTTGTCATCATCTATACACCAAGGCACACATCAAAGGGTATAGATCATCATATTTGCATGTCTATGCTTGCTTTCTTCTATGCTTTACACTTGTGCTAGCCTCTCTTGTTCTAGGCTATGCCATGCTTGACGCCCTCCACGGGCTTGATCTTGTTTGGTTACATCCGATGCCCATAAGGCCCTGTTCAAATGTAACCATTTGGAAGGCATCTTCGGATGCCAAGTTGCTCCATTCGTACCCATCCCTTTTTCGCTTTGCGCAATGCTATGCTTACCATGCTTATTTATGCCACCTGTTGGCTTTCTATGCATCTTTACATGCTCGCTTACATGTTCGTGCATGAATCTTGCTTGCTAGTGTGTCTCTCATGCTTCAACACAATAAAGTTATGGACATTCGATCCAAACCTACATTTTTCCCTCGCGGACACCACCTTTTGTTTACTTTCTTGCTTGTTTGCCTTCTCGCTTGTTCGCTTGCTTTCTTGTTTCTTTGCTTGCCATGTCTATAATGGTTACCTGCTTTATGTCTCTTTCATATGCTCTTTGCATCTTTTGCTTCCATTTCTTGTCTATTGGTTTCTTGTCTTTGCCTTTGCATGTACACACATGGAGCGGGGACACATGGAGCTAGAGCACGGTTTCCCAGGCACAAGCAAAAAGGGCGAAGAGGGAAGCATGTAGATATAAGCCAAGCAGCAATGTTTAGTAGTTTTAGAAGTCTAGCCTCTCCCACTTTTTTATGTACTCTTTTAAAACCACTTCCTCCTTCCTTTCTCTCCTAGATGAGTTGTATTAGGTATATCATGCCATGTACCATTCGTCCTCATCTCTAGAGTATTGCGACCCCTGTTTACTTTCCTACACCTATATTAAATCTGGCGACATGTCACCTTACTTTCGCCATGGAAATCTGGTACTTTGCCTGAATGCCTTAGGAAAGCATAGATCGGGACCACACTTGTTCAAAAGCCAAACCTCAAAGCCCCATGCACGCAAAGCCCCGAAAGCCAATGCCAAAATCATGTTTTCACTGCCAATCTCCAAAAATTAAGATTTTATCAAAAAAAAGGACTATCCTTGGACAAGCGTTGTGGGGTGCCTAACACCTTCCCTACACATAACCAAACTTCCGGACTCAAGAATCAAGATTTTTTTCCATCCACATTAGATTAGGAAAAATGCCCTTTTTCTTAGCTTAGGATTGATAATAAAATCAACTAGAAACAAGTGACCAATCACACCTTAGAAAAACCCAATGA
Organism: Quercus lobata; assembly: GCF_001633185.2. Lineage (NCBI taxonomy): Eukaryota > Viridiplantae > Streptophyta > Magnoliopsida > Fagales > Fagaceae > Quercus > Quercus lobata. The sequence goes on along the minus strand of NC_044911.1, from coordinate 24,753,931 downwards.
TTGGTGGTGACTTCACTTACCTTTGGTAATTCCCTTAAAATTTTGCCAAGATTCCTACCACACCTCCAAAGGTAGACCTACACCACACAAACCACACGCACTAGTCAATTGAGAAGGGCCTTCAATGGGCATCATGCGCGCGGGAGTGTCACCACGGCGAGTGGTCGAACGAAGGCCCACGACGACGGTTTTCCATTCCAATCAAGGTTGGGCGTCGACACCCGCCTCTTCATTTTTTTCCCCAACAGTTTCCTTTTTTTTTTCTTTCATTCTTTTCATCTTCTTCTACCAAAACCCTCTGCCTTTCTCTCATTCTCTCACCATCTGACTCTCATTCCCTCTTCAATCTCAAACTCTCTCATCTCCTCCAATGGCACCCAAATCCAAGAAGAGTTCCTACATCCTCTCCATTGACGCATTTCATCTTACCTGTTGGAATGAAGTGATAAGGCTGGCTGTGGCTCCTTCCATAAGCTAAAGATTACAGCATCATCTTTCTAAAGGTGCAAGGGCCAGATCTGTGAGTTTTTTCCACTTTTTCCATTTTCAAGTTTTTCCTTTGATCTTCCATTTTGATCTGTTTTTAAAATTTTAAATGCTTGGGTTTTGTTGTGGGATGGGTTTAAATAAAAACCTAACACTTTAGAAAGGGTAGGAACATGTTTAGGATGAGTTTTGTTTAAGAAAACTTGAAAATTTCAAAGAACAACCTTCTGTATATGTTCTTGCATGTACAGGCATGTTCTTGCATGTGTAGCCTATACTTATGCGTATGCAGACTTGTTCTTGCACATGTGTGTCTATTCTTCAATTCATGCGCATGCAGGTTCCAACTTGCGCACGTGTACAGAATCCTACGCACACAACCTCACTCCTGTGCATGCATGGTGTCAGGCAAAAACCCTAGCTTGGGCATTTGAACTCCTTTTTCATCTATGCTTCATCTATTTGCAATCTTAACATCATTCCTCACCATTTTTTGCATCCAATTATATGACCCATGTCATATCTCATCCTATTATGAATCCAATATCACTTTCCTACTATTTTCTTCACCTAACGATGAATCTAATCTCACTCTCTTTTTGCAGGTTTTACCTCTATACTCTGGCAAAGGGAGTACTAGTCGGGCACTAGTGTGGTACAGCATCCTTACTGAGGATACTCAGGGTCACATTCATGCTGCAAGCTTTGAGCCCATCATCCATTTACTGCTTGAGAGGTCTACTAGTGCCATCTTGGTCTAGACTTTGGCTGAAAGGTGGTGGGACACTACTCACACCTTTCACATTGCTAATCAGGAGATGACTATCACTCCTCATGACTTCCAATGCATGACCAGCCTGCAATTCGATGGGGCCTCAATAAGTTTGGAGGGCAAGTCGGGCACTTGACTGGGTTTAGAGCTACTTAGGAGGAGGTATGCCACAGAAACAATCCACTACACTGACTTTGAGGTAGACTTCATGTGTCATCTATAGGGGACAGCTGAGGAGTGTGCGGGGATGGCCAGGGTCTTTTTACTATACCAATTAGGGGCATACTTGTTCGCCGATGAAGGATAGACAGTGTCCTTAGGGTGGCTGGCCCTTTTTCAAGACTTTGAGAGGGCTCAGAATTCCAACTATAGGTAAGCGTGCTTGGCCTACTTTTACTCTTCCTTGGACACTCATATTTGAGGGACTCTACGCCAGCTAGTAAGGCCTTGGAAGCTCCTCGAGGTTAGTTTCCTTCCCTTTTCTCTTGTAGCTCATGTATTCTCAACCCTTGTGATTACATATATCCCTATGCCATTTAGGTTAGGACTATGTATCATATTATTACTGACTGCATTCATATCCACATCTTGCAAACTGTTATCTTGCAAAATACCATCTTACAAACTGTCATATCTATACCTTTCAAACTATACCATAACCTTTTGCAAACTTTCATCTTGCAAACTGACATATCTATATCCTACAAACTGTCATGTTCTCTTACAAACTGTACCATAACCTCTTGCAAACTGTCATCTTACAAACTATTATATCTTTTCAGCACTGGGTTATGAAGTACGGTTTTATTGCTCAGGGAACTTCGGTGGATTTGAAGAGCGTCACCTCGATCCAAGCCCACCTCGACAAGCTTTCTCCTGACGATGTAAGTTAGGAATATATTGCTTCCCATTTTTTTCCTTGCATGCTTCTTAGGATTTTCTTTCTAACCCTATGTGTTGTCACATACTATATGGAGCCCTTGGGCTAGTGTTGATCTTGTCATGGACCCAAACTTGGAGGCAATTGCCATTGTTGCTTCTAGGATCACCCAACCCCTTAAGGGTGCCAGATTGAGGGTGATTTACTTGGCAGAGAGGGTATGCTACTAGCTAGCGGGTGACCATGCACCCTAGGTTCCAATTGACCCTCCTGAGTTCATGCTTGCCCCTTGCTTCATGACAACCGCAGAGTATAACTTGTAGGGCCTGGGCATCCCCTTCATTGAGTAAGTCATGGATGAGCTAGACTATAACAAGTTTAGTGAGACTCACCTTACTGCTGCGGTATGTGTTCTTACTTCTCTCATCTCTTTTCAACCATTCATCATTTGCATCCTTGTACATTGGTGATATTCAAAGGGAACACTTGTGTCAGGTAGGCCTTACTGCTAGTGCTCCTATCGACACTTCCCATCTTCCCTAGTCAATCTATGCTTATGGCCCTGACAACTTTACTCGGGAGTGTCCTATTGGCCACAATACAAATGTCACGGGTTACCTTTTTCCTAACAGTACACGGGCAGTGAGTTCTCTTTTATTCTTCCTTTACTTTTCTTGCATTTCTAAACCCTTGTCCTAACACTGTCCTCTTTCAATTCAGCCTACCCTGCAAGAACATGAGGAGCTCGTTTGGCTTACAGGGAACCTCAAGCTGGAGGTGACCGAATATTCCAAGCAGCTGTATCGTACTAGGGATGTTGGTGATGATGATGGTGGTGGTGGTGGTGGTGGTGGTGGTGGTGATGGCGGTGATAACGATGGAGGTTTAGAGTCGACTCCAAGCCATTAGCTGAGAAAAAGGTGCTTCTGGTGATCCTACAGATAGACAGATAAATAGACAAACACAGACATAGACAACATAACATAGCATATTTTCTTTTTTGTTTTTTTTTTTATTATCCTGTGCCTTTTAGCATACATTCCTACACTTTGGATTTGATTTGAGACATTGGGTTGTATTTAAGAACATCTTTCACATTTATGCTTTTATTTGGGATATGTACTTAACTTACAAACTTGTGGAAACTTTGTGCAATTATGCTATTCTTGATCTTTGATATTTGGAAATTCTGAGCTTGAATTGTGCCTTGGGTAGTTTTTTGTTTAGGCTGTAAGGCTCACAAGAGAAGCATTTAGGAGAAAACACACTCAAAACAAGAAAAAGATGTGTCTCTGCCTTCCTTCCTACGTGCGCAAACACAGGCCTACATGCGCAGGTCTTAACCATGCATGCACAGTCTTGACTCTACGTGTGTGTACTGAGGGCCAAAAACCCTAGTTACCTCTATTCAAGTCAAAAAGAACCATTGGGGCCACCACGCCTTCACCAAACACATTCTAAACTCAAAGAACACTTCTCAAATCTTTCCAAAGGAAGAACTCTCTCCTTTAGAGATCTTGTAATGGCTCAAGAAGCTTGGTCGTAGTTTCAAAAAGGCTTTCACTCCTTTTGGTCTTTCTTGCATCTTTCCCATACCATCAAGTCAAAGTGGATGAACCTCTCTCTATATCCCTAACTTTTGCCTAGGTCCTCAACCTAGTGGGATTCCTCTAACTTTTGCATGGATTACCTTTTGGTTTTCAACCCATCGAGGCTCCTTATATCATCTTTGAATTCATTACTTTTTTTCATTTGATCTCTTTTTCTTTTGCTCTTGCTTTCTCTCCTTTTTTCTTACCTTTACCAAATATGGCCATATGAGAGGCTCCAATTGTTTCAATCAATGACTTGGAGGCCATTTGAAGTGGGTTCAAATAGCTGAGAAATGTTACAAAAGTCCAATCAAAAGAAAGAAAGACTAACCAACCACCTTGATATGCCCCAAATTTTACTTTCTACACTTTATGATTCTCATGTCTTATTTTATGAATTTAATAAAGGATTGGAATGCTCCAAATCCCCTATGGAAACGGTTTATTATCTTTTAATTTGAGCAAAGAGAAAGCCATCCATTTATTATCTTTACTTATTATCATTTTTTTTTCTTTTTTTCTTTTTCTTTTCTTTTCTTTTTCTTTTCTTTTCTTTTTTCCATGCCATGTAATTTTTCCCATGACATCCTTTTAGGAATTTTCGCCATGCCCATGGTCTTTGCCCCTATCTTTTGCCTAGATCGCTTTCGGGTTTTCAACCTAGTAGGGTTCTTTTGCCTTAATTTTTGCCTAGGCTGCCCTTTCGAGTTTTCAACCTAGCAGGCTTTTTTCTTTTTCTTTCAAACGTTGTATTTTCTGAGCCTATCCATGTTGATTGGGTGAAGCATCTCTTCCCCATCCAAATTTGTAATTCTCGTGGAACCTCTTGACATGATCTTCTTAATAATAAAAGGCTTAGACCATCTTGGCTTCATCTTTCCTCTTGGATCAAAAATTTCATCTCTAAGCACTTTTAGGACCAAGTCCCCTTCTTTAAGGTTTCTAGGTTTTACATTTTTGTTAAATGCTCTATCAATCCTGTTTTGGTATCCTTGTGCATCGTATTATGCCCTAGATCTCTTCATCTATCAAAGCCAATCGCTCATATTTTTGTTTCATCCAATCCTCCTTTAGCACTCTCAAAGATTGTATTTCCACCTTAATGGGAAGTACCACTTCATTACCATAGACCAAAAAGTATGGGGTTGCCCTAGTCAATGCATGGATAGAAGTTTTGTAACTTCATAAGGCGAATAGGAGCTTCTCAACCCAATCCTTGTATGTTACTACCATCTTGGTTAGGATGTTCTTGATGTTCTTATTGGCTGCTTCTACGGCCCCATTGGTTTATGACTAATATGGTGAAGACTTGTGATGCTCAATGTTGTATAGTTCCATGATCTTTCTAACCTCTCCCTTAAAGTAGGAACCATTATCGGAGATAATCTCATGGGGTACCCCATACCAACAAATGATGTTATCCATACCGACAAATGATGTTATCCTCTATGAATCGAGCCACATGCTTGGCTTTTAACACCAAGTAGGAGGCCGCTTCCACCCACTTGGTGAAGTTGTTAATTGCCACTAGGATGTATTCATGTCCATTTAAGGCTTTAGGGGCTATTCTACCAATCACATATATGCCTCAAATTGAGAACAACCATGGGGAGGTCATGCTATATAGCTTACTAGGTGGCACATGATTCAAATTTGCAAGTGTTTGGCAATCGTGGCAACTCTTCACAAAGTCTACACAATTAGTCTCCATTGTGTTCCAATAGTACCCTATCCTTAAGATCTTTTTGGCCAACATTCTCCCATTCATATAAGGACCATAAATCCCTCGATGGATTTCTTCAATGACTTTCTCGGCTTCTTCTTTCTTTAGACAACAAAGATGTATACCATCATAGGATCTCCTATAGAGCTAACCTCCGCATAAGATGTATTACATTTCCACCATCCTAATAAAATGACACTTTCTTGTCAGCACCATCCTGATATTCCCCCAATTCCAAGAATTTCATGATGTCATAATACCAAGGAACCCCTTCCTCTACTATATAACCAAGAGTGAAGCTTCGCCCTCTATATGTGTACCAACCCATAACTTTGTTCAATCTCTAAAAGTCGTGTCCATACTCCTTTGAGTATTTCAACCATGGAAGCTAAAGTAGCCAAGGCATCTGCAAACTGATTCTGAGCTCTAGGGATAACCGTGTATTCAATCTTGTTAAAGGTTTTGGTCAAGTCTTCTAAATACTGCTGATAAGACCTTAAGTGCTCTTCCTCCACTTTCCATAACCTAGGTTCTTGAGCTATAACCAAAGTTGAATCTCCAAAGACTTCGGCCTCTTTTACCTTCAATTCTCGAAGAGCATCCATTCTGGCAATACAAGCCTCATATTCTGCCATGTTATTGGTTTCCTCGAAGTTTAACTTAACTACCAAAGGTATGTGAGATCCCTCTAGAGTGATCAAGGGTAATCTTATCCCATTCCCATATTGGTCCATGGCTCCATCGAAATACATCTTCCATACCCCTAGCTCAATGTCCAAAATTTTCTCATCCAAAAAATCTTCTCTACCATCCTCTCCTCCCACAAGGTTCTTGGCACAAAAATCGAACACGACACTCCCTTTGATAGTTTTTCTTGCCACATACTTCAAATTGAATTCTATTAATTGGATTAACCATCTCTACAATCTTCCACTCAAGGTGGGCTTCTCAAACAAGTACTTCAATGGATCCATTCATGCTACCAATATTTGAAAAGGTAGTATAATGTGCCTTAATTTCTGTACGGCCTATACGAGAACAAAGCATGATTTTTCTATGGGTGTGTATCTAGTCTCATAATCATGGAACCTTTTGCTCAAATAGTATATGCCTTTCTCATTCTTATCATTGTCTTCTTCTGCAAGCATACTTCCAACCACGTCTTCTATGATAGACAGATATAAGAGTAATGGCTTTCTGTGCATCGGGGATATCAAGATAGGTGGATGGAGGAGATATTCCTGAATGAGCTCAAAAGCTTTCTAACATTCATCACTCCATTCATGAGGTTCATTCTTTCTTAGGAGCTTGAAGATGGGCTCACAAGTGGAAGTGAGTTTGGCAATAAACTGGCTAATGTACTGTAATCAACCTAAGAATCCCCTTATCTCTTTCTCACTCTTGAGTGGAGGCATCTCTAATATAGCTTTGATCATTGATGGGTCAACTTCTATCCTTCTATCACTTACCTAAAAGCCTAGAAATTTCCCTGTGGTTACACCAAAGGTGCATTTTTACAGGTTCAATCTCAGTCTATACTCCTTGATCCTCACAAAGAACTTCCTCAATTTAATGATGTGACCTTCTCTCTATTTGGATTTCACAATCATATCATCAACATACACTTTCTACCTCATTGTGCATCATATCATGTAATAGGGTGGTGGCCATTCTTTGGAAGTTGCTCCTGCATTCTTAAGCCTAAATGGCATTACAGTGTAACAATAAATTCCGCATTCTATGGTGAAGGTAGTGTTGGTCATATCCCTAGGAGCCATCTTGATTTGGTTATATCCCAAGAAACCATCCATAAAAGACATCAAGGAACTACCAGCTATGTTTTCCACTAAAACATCTATGTGTGGAAGAGGGAAATCATCCTTAGGGCAAGCTTTGTTCAAATCCTTAAAATCCATGCACATTCTTACCTTCCCATCTTTCTTGGGTACAGGCACAACATTGGTTATCCACTTGACCTGGTGTACAGGTTTGATAAACCCTACCTTCAATTGCTTGGTGACCTCTTCTTTGATCTTTGGAAGTCATTCAGATCTCATAAATCTCAACTTTTGCTTGACGGGTACCATGTGAGCATGAGTATTAATCGGGATCAATACTGGGCATATCTTCATAGGACCATGAAAACACTTCTTGAAATTCTATAAGCAGCTCTTTGAGATCTTTTCTTTCTTTTTTATTTAGGGTTGAGCCAATTTTAATAAAGTGTGGATTCTCATCATTGCCCAAATTAAGAGTTTCAAAAGTTAGTTCCATAGGTTCAATTTTCTTTTCCAATTGTTTATTAATTTCATTTTCAACTTCATTAGAATCATTTAAGTGCAAAATTTTAACATTATGGGACACATCAAAATAAGCCAAATCAGAATTCATCTTATTAAAAATGTTGAAAAGGACATTGGGACTTGCATTACAAACTTTCTTTCCCACATTCTTAGAAAACCCAACCCAAGTCCAATTATTAAGTTGTCCCATAGTAGGCACGATAAAGGTAGAAAGATAACTTGGTTCCTCATTGGTGATGGTGAACACGTCCCCCTCCATCTTCAGCATTGTCTCTATTGCTTCGGCATCTGTGTAGTCCTCCCAGTTGACTTCCTCTTGAACTTCCTTGATCACCACAATAGGTTTCTCCTTGAAAGTAAGCTTCTCATTAAATAATATCTCCTAACCAAGATACATTTTTCCATCCATACCTATCCAAAGTTCAAGAAAGCCATAAAAAGGGAAGTCTCCCCCTTCTTACACAAAGTTTCCGTTAAGGGTGACAAGGTTCTTCTTGATTCCATTGTAGCCTTCAAAGAATCAAAAACCTTCCTTGGTCAGTTAAGTCTTAAAATTGGGGAATTCAGCCATGCCTTTTCCTTCTTTCACAAGACCCATACCAGACATATACCCTATGTTCTTTATCATCACAATCACCTCATGGCTACAATATGGGAGCAAATCTGTAGTATATTTTTCATCCTTCAATCCATAATCAGCCATGTTCACAAACTCAAAGCCGTTTATTTAGAGCTCACTTCCTCCTTCCTCAAGTCCACAAACCGGTGCTAGGATTTCACTATCACCAAGCACTATGGCAATCCCTTCCTTCCATAGGATCTTCATCCTTTGGTGTAGGGAAAAGGAAATAGCCCAATAGGATGAAGCCATGCCTTTCCAAATAGAAGGTTGTAGTTGTGAGTGATATCCATGACATGGAATTCCACAATTATCTCCAATGGACCAATCTTGCAAGGAGCTTTGAAAGTCCCCATAACCTTTCTTAAAGTATTGTCGTATGCCCTAATAGTCAAAAGAAAGGGTATGATTGTTTCCACATCTAGGCCAATGGCAAGAGTAGTCCTAAAAGGGCATACATTCAACGCGGATCCATTATCAATCAACTCCATAGGAACCTTGGCACCCATGCATTCGATAGTGATTTGCAAAGGTCTAGTATCAGTGGCTCCTTCGAGAGGAAGCTCCTCGTCGGTAAAAGCAAAAAAAAGGATAAGATTTGGCCTCAACTCCCGTGATAAATAGTACTTCTTGTGGTGCAGTTTCTATAGGTACCTCCTTCCCATTCAAAGCATCCAAGAGAGCACTACGTTGCTTGTGAGAAGCCATAAGCAAGCCCCATACCAATACATGAGCTTGAGTTTTCTTCAATTGACTTAAAACCCGATCTTCTTCCTCTTTCTCTTCTTTCCTTTTAGGTTTTGTTGGTTTATACACTTCTGCTATATCCCTACCAAGATGATCCTTCTCTAAAAAGGATGGTTTGTATTGTTTTCCACACTAGTAATGTTGTCAACATTGTCCTCCATGACTCTTTTCTTTAGCTTAGTCATTCCTTTAGGAAGTATCCCCTATACAACCATCGCATTCTTTAAAATCTCATCTTCTTCATACCATATTCCTTGGACTTCTATGGCATTAACCTCTACAGTTTCTATTAACTTTGAACAATCCCATTCGATCTCATCTATTTGCACCCAATTCTAATATGGAGGAGGAACTCAGTGAAAATCAAGAAAAGGGTCTTCCTAATGCCAGGTTTGGTGATGATTGGGGTTTTGGAGGGTTCCATTGTCTATGAGGTCTTGTATTTCATGTTTAAGGCAGAAGCAGTTGTCGGTTTTATGGTCAGATTTCCGATGGTAGTGACAATACTCATTAAGGTTCCAAGTAGGAGGTACAAGATTAGGCATAGGAGTGGGATCTAGAGATTTGATGAATCCTTTAGAGGTCAAAATTTCATACGCTTGGGCAAAGGTCATTCCTAGGTCAGAAAATTCTTGGCGGGCTTTCTTTGTGAAGCTTGAGTAGGCTAAGGTTTATTGAGGTATGATAGCACTTACATTCACAGGATTGGGTGCTTTAGAGGCATTTGCTCCTCCTCCATATGCCTTCTTGATTGGAGGTTTGCTCTCATCCTTCTCCAATTGTTCATTGTTGATGGCATCCTCTATCCTAGTTCCACAATCACACAACTCTCCAAAAGAACTAATAGGTGATGACAAGAGCCAACTATTATATGCCAGAAGAAAATTCTTGATAATCATGTTGATTTGGTCTTTCTCATTTGGCCTATTGACAATTATTGATGCCTTTCCCTTCCGCCTTGTCATGTATTTAGAGAATGTTTCCCCTACTCCTTGCTTAGTGGTCTCTAAATCTCTTAAAGTCACATCAATCATAGTATTGAAGATGAATTTAATCCACAAACAACTCCACTAGCTCATTCCATACCTTAGTCTTGCTAAGATCCAAGCTAGTACCACCTTGATGCACCTCCTATAAGTGAGAAAGGAAATGCATGCAACGTTTGCTTCTCATCCAACCCTTTCATTTTAGCAATGCTCAGGTACCACCTAACATATTGCTTTGGATCTCCAATTTCATGAAACTTTTGCACATCAAAAATCTTGAACTTTGGAGGTAGTGCAATGGGAGTTTTGGAGCTTATGCCCCCCATGTTATAGAGACAATCATCCATCCCTTAGACCTTGTGAAAGGCTAGTTGCATCTTCTCCATCTTCTCCCTTATGGCTATGGTTTTTACCGTGAGTTTCTCAAATTGCTTGTTCCTTTCATAATCAGCCATGTATCTTTCATCCCAACCTTCTTCTTCTTCAACATTAGGAATCTCTACAGGTGCGGCCTTTTTCAACTTGGCCTCTTCTAGCTTGGTGAGGCGACTTCCCATTTTTTTGAGGGTATCACCATGTTTGCCCAAAGCCTTTAGGATCTTTTGTGCCATTGTGTCATCAATTAGGGCAGCCATTGTTTCTTGAGATACTTCCTCCTCTACTTCCTCTTGATATGTGCCCTCAATCTTGACCAAACGCTTTCCGTACTTTTCTCAGATCCAAATTGGAGTGGGGACATGTTTTCTTGACCTTAGTGGTGCAATGATGCCTGAAAATAGGTCCCACTTTCATTAAGTCCATGCCCACTAAAAGTTTACTTTTAGATTTAGATGTTCTTAGAAAGTCTTTAAGTCCATTTTAATGAAGGCTCAATTACAAAACCACTCCCTTTCCTTTCATGAACATTTCCCCTTGTTTCCTTGGGCTTTAGTCCATTTACAAAAATGCTCTTATCTCATTCTCATGTGCTTTCATTAGAATATACTTAGAGATTTTCAACCCTTTGTCTTAAACATGGGCTTACAATGTATTCATCACCTTTGGGGTCTTCTCTTTCATTATTATCATTTATTTTTCTTGAAGTAGCCCTTTAGCTAGAATATGTTGTAGCCTTCCTCTCAAGGTCTATGAAGTTCTCATCATTTTAGGCCTAGGCATGTTAGGATATGTGCCCTTTAAATCCTATTGTATGATGCTATGTATGACATTATGTTGTGATTAATAAAGTTATTTTATCATTATCTAAAATAATGGTAACATGAATATTTACACATTATCATATAGTCCATGAGATGCATAGTATGTGATTTATGTAATTTAGTCACAAAATATATAAGTCACAAGTTCTTTGTAAACTCAGAATTTTAGTTCGTAGTTGGTGATGAAATTGGGCATTTCATCTACGAAGACTATAGCATATCAACTAAGAGGATTTGTCTTGTTCATGGAAGTGGAGACTTCTAGTTAATATGTTGATATGTTTTAAGTGTTAAAACATATTGAACTAGACCGCTATGAGATTTATTATTCTACTATTGACTATCAAATGAATAATAAATCTCACGACTTCTATTTACATCAACTCTTAATCCTGAGAGAATAATGAACCTAATCATGAAGTGTAGGTTGCTTTGATATATCAAAAGTGAGATCTAAAGTCACGATCAAAACCTCAGTATGTTGGGCAGCCACATTTAGTGTTGAAGGAACACATATTCTCAAGATGGAATTCATAATCTCTTAACGGAGATATAAAGTATTCCCTTGAGATAAGTTTAATGGATTTGGTTATTCAGAGTGTTAGGCCTAACCACTTTAGTAAGGAGTTACTAAAGTATATATTTATGAAATTGGATTTCATTAATATATGATGAATAACTTAAAGGATTAAACTAGGTACTCAAGGATTAAGATATAGTAATCTTCAAAGTGGCAGTCAACATTCATGACTTTGTATTACTACGAATATTTTAATGAAGGGGTTATATGTATAATAAAGTCTTGGGATATAATTTATTAATAAGGCCTAGAGTGCAATTATATTTATATAGTGGTATTAAATATAATTAATGGTAATTTTGGACTTGTCAAGAGTTAACATAAAGGCCCAAAACCCATTGGAGCTAGTGTCTTATTTGTCCCTTTTGGTCCTACTCCAAACCACATACTAAAGCCCAATTGAAATAGCCCAAAAGGCTAGCCTAATTAGATAATCAGTTATATATAAGGAGAGAAACACATAGAATTTTAATAGAATAAAATGGTGTGTATGTGAGTGTAAGCCACTCTCTTATTCTCCCTTGAACATATACATATAAATTGATTGAGAGACCACACTTCTTAGGCATAAATGGAATTGGAGTGAAGATTAAAAGTGTTCCCAAATACTTCTAATCTTTGATTTTGAATTTCACCACCCCAAGGTATGCTCTCTTGTTCTTAAATTCTGAAATTTACATAGTACATGTTATCAATTGCGAATGAAGTAGATTCATTAATTCCCACTGCGTATGTTTTGTATGTGACACAAACTATGTTTTTCCAACATGACTCGTGTACGTGAGACATTTGGCAGAAGCTCAACTTTGCCCTTTTTCACTTATTTTTCCTCTGTTTCACTTCCCATGTGCAATCCTAACACACCTTTTTATCATTTTTACATCCGCATATTACTACATCCTCTTTTTATCTTCATTCTTGCATTAAAACATCATATTTTCAAAATTCTACTTGAATCAGGAATCTAATGTCATCTTCTTTTTTTGTAGTCATCATCCCTTTATGCTAGTAGGGGAAGCACTAATAAGGTGGTGGAGTGGTACAACCTTCTTGTCCCTAAAACTAGGGGCTATATCCCGGAGGCGGGCTTTGAGCCTATCATTGGTGTTCTTCCAGAGAATTCTACAAGTGCTACCTTGGTATAGTACCTCATTAAAAGGTGGTGGGATACTACCCATACCTTTCATATTGCTAAGCGAGAGATCACGGTGACTCCCTACGACTTTTTCTGCATGACCGACCTTAGCTTCGAAGGGGCCATAATTAGTTTGGATGGTGTGTCAGGCATCCAGCCGGGTCTTGACATGTTGGGGAGGAAGTACTCCACTAAGGCCATCCGCTACTTTGACTTGGTGTCGGATTACATGTTCCTCCCACAGAGGACCATGGAGGAGTATGTCCATATGGCTAGGGCTTTCCTTCTCCACTTGTTAGGGGCTTATCTCTTTGCCAATGGTGGGCAAACAGTGTTGTTGAGGTGGTTAACCCTCTTTTAGGACTTTGGAGAGGTACGGAGGGCCAACTGGGGGCAGACATGTCTTACCTATCTTTACTCCACTCTTAATACTCTCAGCCAGGTCACCTTGCAATAGCTTGTGGGACCTTGGAAGCTCCTTGAGGTTAGTTATCTTTTCATTCTTTGCACTTTCACTTGTAGCTTGTAGCCTTGCAAACTGTGTTATCTTGAAAAATGTCATCTTGCATCTAACATGTGGTTTGTGCTTCTTTTTGCAGCGGTGGGTTGTTAGGTATGGTCTCATAACTCCAAGCACCGACCTAGTTCTAAAGGATTCTCCTCAAGTGAAGGCCCACCTTACTAGGTCAACTTCGGATGAGGTAAGTTTAAGAGTTCTAATTGTTCATGCTTCCTCATGTATTTCCTTTAGAATACTCTTCTTCTAACCTTGTGCCATTATAGGTAAACTAGGCCCCATAGGTCAGCCAGCCACTTCTTGCTACTCAAGACTTAGAGCCTGCCGCTTTCATTACTTCGGAGATTACCCGACCCCTTTAAGAGCGGGCTTGAGGGTGCTATATTTGGCGAAAAGGGTAAGGTGCCAGTTGGTGGGTAGAGATGACCCATAAATTTCGATGGCCCTCCTGAGTTCATGCTTGCCCCACACTCCATGACTAAGGTTGAATACAACTTATGGGAGAGTGGCATTTCCTATGCTGAGCGGCTTCTTGAGGGGTTGGACTATAAGGAGTTCAACATCACTCACCTCATGCCTTCCCTTACTATTCAGGTATATACTCAACCTCTTTTTCTTCTCTTTTCTTTTTTATTTGTCATGACAGAATGTGGGAAATTGTAACAGGGGGGACCTGTTGTTAATGAACCCATTAATCCTCCATACCTCCCTTGGATGGCTTTGCTCGGGAGGTGTCATGCCCTATAATCCTAATATCATGGGCTATCCTTTCCTTCCCAACACTCGAGCGGTGAGTTCTTTTTCTCTTTTGTCCTTTCTCTTGTTGCCAAATTTTTCTTTTTGTTTTAGTAACTAATCCTTCCTTCTTTGAACTGCATCCCACAATCCAAGAGCATGAAGAGTTGGTGTGGCTGGCTGTGAATCTCAAGTTGGAGGTGACCAACTATTCAAGGGAGCTATATGGTCTTGGAGGAGTGGCCCACCCAAGCGGTGATGGTGATGATGATGATGATGACAATGATGGTGGCGAGGAGGAGGACTCGGAGGTAACTCCTAGCTACCAACCGAGGAAGAGGCGGCATCGTTGATTACCTACAATCACAACACATATAGGCATACAACATACAACTTTTTTCCTTCTTCTTTTTTGCTTTTAGTGTTTTTCTTTCCCTTTTAGCAACATTTAAATTTAGTTTGTGACAAAGGATTGTATTAATAACATCTTTTTACATTTATGCTTTTGATTGGGAACTTAGACGTAATTTAAAAGATATATCATAAATTATATGTTTCTATACAACTTTTCTTCTTTGATGCTTGCAATCTTGAACTTGGAATGTGTCTTGAATAATTCTTTAGGTTATAGAAACCCTAGGAATGCTTTGGAGTGAAAAACTCTACTCAAAATAGGGGAACATGGGCTTCTGCCAAGCATCGTGCGTACGTGGAGATGATCCTGCGTACGCATCTTTGACTTTATGTACATAGGGTTGACTCTGCATACGTGGGCCATGAATCAAAAAAAACCCTAACTAACTTACTTAAGTATAAAAGTAGCTATTTGAGTCTAAAACCCTCACCGACATATTTCCAACCCAGGGAACACTTTTTTGAGGTCCCCCAATGGTAGAAAATTCTCCTCTTAATGTCTCCACTTGGATTAGGAAGCCTGGTCCTAATTTCAAGGATTCCATCGCTCCCTACAGTCTTTCTTGCATCTTCCCCTACCATCAAATTAGGGTGGATAAGCCTCCTTTTTGTGCTACTGACTATTAGGTTCCTTTTTGGCATGTATTCTACTTCAACGAAATAGAACTATGCCCCACTATCAAGGAATTTACTGCTATCATGGGTGAACCGGAGATTGGTGACCTCATCTTCCCTACCATGGGTGAGGATCTTCCTTCCTTGCTACGAGTTGGGTTGGGTGTCCCTGCTGCCATGGCAAATAGGTGATGCGTCCTTGGCAAACTCAATCTCAGGCTGGTCTTTGATTATTTTTCCAATTTGACCATTCCTGAGGGTGAGAGGCCACGATTGTACTTCCTTCGTGCCTTTTATTTATGTGCCCTTGCAAGATATTTCTTGGTCCAAAAGTCATATTGTGTGGATCTCCGAACGTGCGTGGTGGCTTATAACTAAGGAGAGGTAACTTGGTGGGCTTGATCTTGGGGGAAACCCTTAATGCTTTGGATGCCTTTCTTAGGAAGGAAGCAATATTTTTTGTGGGAAGCCCTCTTCTTTTTCAAGTATAATCCCTAACTTTTGCCTAGGTTCTCAACCTAGTGGGATTCCTCTAATTTTACATGGATTGCCTTTCGGTTTTCAACCCATCGAATCACCTTATATCGTCTTTCATCATTGTTTTTTTATTTTTTTTTCTCACTCATGCTTTCCATTTTTCCTTTTCTCTCTCTCTCTCTCTCTCTCTCTCTCTCTCTCTCTCTCTCTCTCTCTCTCTCTCTCTCTCTCTCTCTCTCTCTCTCAGATATGGCTACAAGAGAGGTTTTGGTTGCTTCAACCCCCTACTACACCCCTCAGTACTTACCTTCCTTGGCATCTTAGAGACCGCCAGCTTCATCAAATGACAATGAGCTTTGAGGCGTACATGGAGCTTATGGGTCACCTTAAGGAGACTGGCATTCAATGGGTCGTGGAATGGTGGCATATCTTAAGCATGGTTCATAATTGATGCAAGGACCACTATGTGACTTTAGTTGGACTTTGATGCTGCTCTTACTACTCCACTTATCGTATCTCAAGGCAATTTGGAGAGCATCAAGAAGCTCCTGATGATGAAGGTGCCTTCCACACTACCATGTTCACCAATAGGATCTTGGGTAGGATCAGTGAGGCCTGGCCACATCGTAGGGTGACGAAAGACATTATTCCTCCCAAATACATCTACCCCACTGCGAGGTACAAGCAATGGTTGGAGGATGACATGAAGTGGATTCTGAATGATGAGAAAGCTTATATAAAGACTAGCAAAAAAGTAAGCAAGACTGATTGACCACCTTAAGGGGCCCCATGTTTTCCTCTCTACACTTTTATGATTCTCGTGTTTTTCTTTCAAATTCAATAAAGGATTGGAATATTCCAAATCCCTTATGAAAACAATCTTATTATCCTTTAATTGGAGCAATGAGAGAATTTCCTTTTTATTATCTTTGCTTATTGTCATCTTATTTGTTCATTTTTTTTCTTTTCTTTTCTTTTTACTTTGCCATGTAATTTTTTCCTATGACATCCTTTCAAGAATTTTCGTCATGCCCATGGTCCTTTTCCCCTAGCTTTTGCCTAGACTGCCCTTTCAGGTTTTCAATCTAATAGGGTTCTTTTGCATTAATTTTTGCCTAGGCCGCCCTTTCAGGTTTTCAATCTAAGGTTTCTCAATTTCACCTTCTTGTTGAATGCCATAGCAATCCTTTTTTAGTACCCTTGTGCATGATATTGCACCCTAGCCCTCTTCCTATCTATCAAAGCCAGTTGTTCATATCTCTCCTTAACCCAATCCTCTTCTAGGACCTTGGTTTCCACCAATACCCTCAAAGATTGTATCTCCACCTCAATAGGAAGCACCGCCTCACTACCAAAAACCAAAGAGTGCCCCAATTGATGCACGGATAGAAGTTCTATAACCCCATAAGGCAAATGGAAGCTTCTCAGCCCAATCTTTGTATGTCAGTACCATCTTGGCTAGGATGTTCTTCACATTCTTATCAACTGCTTCTACAACCCCATTAGCTTGCAGTTGATACACTAAAGACTTGTGATGCTCAATGTTGTACAACTCCATGATCCTTCGAACCTCCCCCTCAAAGTGGGAACCGTTGTCAAAAATGATCTCTTAGGGCATCCCAAACTAGCATATGATGTTGTTTTCTAAGAACCAAGCCCCATGCTTAGCCTTTAATACAAAATAGGAGGCTGCCTCCACCCACTTGGTGAAATAGTCAATTGCCACCAAAATGTATTCATGCCCATTTAAAGCCTTAGAAGCTATCCTTCCAATCACATCTATGCCCCAAACCGAGAATTTCCATGGAGAAATCATGCTATACAACTCACTAGGCAGTACATGGTTCAAGTTGGCATGCATCTGACAATCATGGCAACTTTTCACATAGTCCACACAATCGGTCTCCATTGTATTCCACAAGTACCCCATCCTTAGGATTTTCTTGGCTAACATTCTTCCATTCATATGAGGGCCACAAATTCCTTGATGAACTTCTTCCACTACTCTCTTGGCTTCCTCCTTCTTTAAGCAACGAAGGTGTATACCATCATAGGATCTTCTATAAAGTTGTCCTCCATATAGGAAGTATTGTGTTGTCATCATCCTAATGGAAGGACGTTCTCTCTTGTCAACACTATCCGGATATGCCTCTAGTTCCAAGAACTTTATGATGTCATAGTACCACGAAACTTCCTCTTCCTCTATGGTCATTACTGAAGCTTCAACCTTCCCTTTATGCACTTCCTCATAGCTTTGCTCAATTTCCAAGGGTTATGTCCATACTCCCTCTGGTATTTCAACCATGGAGGCTAAGGTAGCTAAGGCATCTGCAAATTCATTTTAAGCTCTAGGAATGATTGTGTATTCAATTCTGTCAAAGGTCTTTTTCAGATCCTCTAAGTATTGTTGATAAGGCTTCAAATGTTCCTCCTTCACCTTCCACAACTTTTGTGCTTAGACTATAACCAAAGTTGAATCTCCAAAGACTTCGGCCTCCTTTATCCCTAATTCTCAAAGAGCTTCCATTCCGACAATACAAGCCTCATATTTAGCCATGTTATTAGTTGCTTCAAAGTTCAGCTTAATTGCCAAAGGTATGTGAGATCCCAAAAGAGTACATCTTCCATGTTCCTAACTCAACACCCAAAATGTCCTCATCTAGAAAGTCTTATTTACCATCTTCTCCCTCTATAGGATTCTCGACATAGAAATCTGACACGACGCTTCCTTTGATAGTTTTCCTAGACACATACTTCAAATTGAATTCTACCAACAAGATCAACCATCTTGACAATCTTCCACTTAAAGTGGGTTTCTTAAAGAGATACTTCAATAGGTCCATTCTTGCTACCACCCATATTTGGAAAGGTAAGATGATATGTCTCAATTTCTATACAACCCAAACAAGTGCAAAGCTTGACTTTTCTATTGGAGTATACCTAGTTTGATAATTGTGGAACCACTTGCTCAAATAATATATGGCCTTCTCATTCTTGTCATCGTCTTCTTGTGCAAGCATACTTCCAACCACATCCCATATGATGGAAAGGTATAGGAGTAAGGGTTTTCCATGTTGTGGAGGCACTAAGATAGGTGGGTGGAGGAGATATTCCTTGATAAGTTCAAAGGCTTTTTGTAACTCATCATTCCATGTATGTGGTTCATTCTTCCTTAGGATTTTGAAGATGGGCTCACAAGTAGAGGTGAGCTTGGCAATGAATCGACTAATGTATTGTAATCAACCCAAGAAGCCCCTTATTTCTTTCTCACTTTTGGGTGGAGGCATCTTTAATATGGCTTTGATCTTGGATGGGTCAACTTCTATCCCTTTATCACTCACTAAGAAGCCTAGCAATTTTCCGACGATTACTCCAAAGGTCCACTTTTGTGGGTTCAATCAAGTTTATGGTATGGCTACCTCTATCCTTGGATTTCACTATCATATCATCAACATACACCTCTACTTCATTATGCATCATATCATGTAGCAAGCCCATAGCCATCCTTTGGTATGTTACCCCAGCATTCTTGAGGCCAGAGAGCATTACTGTGTAACAATAGATTCCCCATTCAGTAGTGAAAGCGGTTTTGGTCATATCTTTGGGAGCCATCTCAATTTGGTTGTACCCTAAGAAATTGTCAATGAAAGACATCAAGGCACTTCCTACCATGTTATCCACTAAGACATTAATGTAAGGGAGGGAAAAGCCATCCTTAGGGCATGCCTTGTTTAAATCCCTAAAATCCATACACATCTTCACCTTCCCATCCTTCTTAGGTACAAGCATGACATTGGCTATCCATTCGGCTTGGTGTACAAGCTTGATGAACCCTACTTTTAATTGCTTAGTGACTTCCTTTTTTTTTTTTTAAGAGCCATTCAGTCCTCATTCTTCTCAACTTTTTCTTGACGGGTACTATATGATCATTAGTATCAATGTGATATTGAGCTATCTCGGGGTCAATTCTAGGCATATCTTCATAAGACCTTGCAAACACCTCTTGAAATTCCATGAGGAGTTCTTGAAGATCTTTTCTTTCTTCTTCATTTAGAGTTAAGCCAATTTTAATTAAGCGTGAATTCTTATCATTGCCCAAATTAATAGTTTCAAGAATTGGTTCCATAGGTTAAATTTTCTTTTCCAATTGTTTATTAATTTCATTTTTCAAATTCATTTGAATCATTTAAGTGCAGAAATTCAATATTATAGGACACATCAAAGTAAGCCAAATCAGAATTCATCTTATTGAAAATATTGAGAAGTACATTGGAACTTGCATTACAAAACTCTTTCCCCATGTTTTTTGAAAACCCAACCCAAGTCTAATTATTAACAGACCCCACAATAGGCATGATGAATTTGGAAGGATCACTTTGCTTTTCATTGGTGATGGCGAATACATCCCCACTTGTCTTCATCATGGTCTTCATTGCTTCAGTATCCATATAGTTCACCCAATTGACCTCTTCTTGTATCTCCTTGATTACCACAGTAGGCTTCTCCTTAAAGGTGAGCTTTTCATTAAAGAACATTTCCCATCCTAGATACACATTTCCATCCTTGCCTACCCAAGGTTCGAGGAAGCCACAATAAAGGAAGCTTACCCCTTCCTTCATGAAGTTCCCATTAAGAATGCCAAGGTTTTTCTTGATTCCATCATAGCCTCCAAAGAATCATAAACCTTCCCTTGTCACTTGATTCTTGACGTTGGGGAACTTAACTACCAATTTTCCTTCTTTTCCAAGGCCCATACCAAGCGTGAATCTCATATTCTTCATCATTGCAATCACCTCATGACTACAATATGGGAACTAGTCAGTAGCATACCTTTCATCCTTTAACCCATAGTCAATCATATTCACGAACTTAAAGCCACTCATTTGAAGCTCGCTTCCTCCTTCCTCGAGCCCACAAACCAGTGCTAGAATCTCACCATCTCCAATCACTATGGCAATCTCTCCTTTCCATGGGATCTTCATCTTTTTGTGTAGCAAGGAAGGGATTTCCCCATTGGGGTGAAGCCAAGCCCTTCCCTAGAGAAAGTTGTAATTTGGGGTGATGTCCATGATATGAAATTCCACAATGGTTTCCATTGGCCCAATCTTGCAAGGAGCCTTGAAAGTACCCATGACCTTCCTTGAAGTGTTGTCATATACCCTTACAGTCAAGGGAGAAGGAATGATAGTCTCCTTATCTAGGCCAATAGTAAGGGCAGTCCTAAAGGGACAAACATTCAAGGCAAACCCATTGTCAACAAGCACCATTAGAAACTTGTCACCCATGCATTCAATGGAGATTTGCAAGGGTCTAGTGTAAGTAGTTCCTTCGAGAGGGAGATCTTCATCGGAAAAAGCAAAGAGAGGGTGTGAGGAACCCTCAACTCCCACAAGAGACAAAACTTCTTGTGGTGTAGTTTCTATAGGTACTTCTTTCCCATTCAAGGTGTCCAAGAGAGCCTTACAATGCTTTTGAAAGGCCATGAGCAAGCCCCATACAGACAAATGAGCTTAGGTCTTTCTTAATTGCATTAAGACCCTATCTTCTTCTTCTTTATCTTTTTTTCCTCTAGGTTCCGTGGGCTTGGACCCTTCCCCTAAATCTCTACCAAAATGATCCTTTTCCAAAAATGATGGCTTGTAGTGCTTCCCACTTCTAGTGATATTTGCTACATTGTCCTCCAAAACCCTCTTCTTCAATTTCGTCACTCCTTTGGGAAGTATTCCTCATATTGCTATCGCTCCCTTTAAGACTTCATCTTCTTCATCCCATATTCCTTGGACTTTCACGGCATTAATATTGGCATTTGTATTGACATTTGAGCAATCCCATTCAATCTCATCTACTTGCACCCA
Organism: Quercus lobata; assembly: GCF_001633185.2. Lineage (NCBI taxonomy): Eukaryota > Viridiplantae > Streptophyta > Magnoliopsida > Fagales > Fagaceae > Quercus > Quercus lobata. Next base: position 24,732,296 of record NC_044911.1, on the reverse strand, counting down.
ATTTTGATATAGAGGAGGAGCCCTATGGTAATCAGGCAAAGGGTTCTTTCTAATATTCGGATTGTTGATGATGTTGGGATTTAGAAGGGTTCCATTGTCTATGAGGTCTTGTATCTCATGTTTGAGGCCGAAGCAATTGTCGATTTTGTGGCCAGATTTTTTGTGGTAGTGGCAATATTCATTAAGGTTCCAAGTGGGAGGTATGGGATTAGGTATGGGTGTGGGGTCTAAAGGCTTCATGAATCCTTTAGAGGATAGGTTTTCATATGCTTGGGTGAGGGTCATTCCTAGGTTGGAGAATTATTGACAAGCTTTCTTTGGGTAGGCTAGTGTTTGTTGAGGTATGATGGCACTCACATTTACGGGATTGGGTGCTTTGCTAGTGGTTGCTCCCCCTCCATATGTTTTCTTGGTTAGAGGCTTACTTTCACCCTTCTCTAATTGTCCATTGTTTATAGCATCTTCAATTCTTGTCTAACAATCACATAGTTCTCCAAATGAGCTAATAGGTGATGACAAAAGCCTACTATTATAAGTCAGAAGCAAGTTCTTGATGATCGTGTTGATTTGGTCTTTCTCATTTGACCTATTGACCATTTTAGATGCCTTAGTCTTCCATTATATATTTGTAACATGTCTCCCCTACACCCTATTTAGTAGTCTCCAAATCCCTTAGAGTCACATCAATCATGGTGTTGAAGATGAATTGGTTCACAAACAACTCAAATGTTCATTCCACACCTTAGTTTTGCTTAGATCAAGGCTATAGTACCACCTCAATGCACCTCCCATGACTGAGAAAGGAAATGTATGCAAAGTTTTCTTCTCATCTAACCCATTCATTTTCGCAATGCTTAGGTATTTCCTCACATGTTGCTTCGGATCTCCAGTCCCATCAAACTTTTCCGCATCAGAAATCTTAAACTTGGGAGGCAATGCAATAGGAGCCTTTAAACTCATTCCTCCTATGTTATAGAGGAAATCATCCATCCCTTGCGCCTTGCGAAAGGCGAGTTGTATTTTCTCTATCTTTTCTCTCATAGCCATGGTTTCTGCAATGACCTTCTCAAATTGCTTGTTCCTTTCATACTCCACTTTGTTCCTTTCATGGATTTCTACATGTGGAGGCTTCTTGAGCTTAGACTCTTCCAACCTAGTGAGACGCCCTCCCATTCTCTTGAAGGCCTCTCCATGTTCATCCAAAGCCTTAAGGATCTTTTATGTCATTGGGTCTTTCATGGAGGTAGTCATTGTTTCTTGGGAGGTCTCTTCTTCTTGGTGTGTGTCCTAAATCTTGATCTAGCTCCTTCCTTTCTCTCGAATCCAAATGGGAATGGGGACATGTTTTCTTGACTTTGGCAGTGCAATGATGCCTAAAAAGAAGCCCCATTTTCATTAAGTTCACGTCCTAATTAAAAGGTTCCTTTTAATTTTAGATGTTCTTAGAAAATTCTTAAGTTCATTTTAATGGAGACCCAATTACAATGTCACCACCTTCCCCCTCATTGATTTTTGCCCCCTGTTTCATTGGGATTTGGTCCATTTACAATAAAGCTCTCATCTTACTCTCATGGGCTTTCATTAGAATGCACTTAGAAGTTTTCAACCCTTTGTCTCAAACATGGGCTTACAATGTATTTATCACTTTTGGGCTTTTCATTTTTATTCATTATTTCACCTTTTTTTCTTTCTTGAAACAGCCCTCTAGCTAGAATACATTGTAGCCTTCCTCTCAAAGTCTATGAAATTCTCATCATTTTGGGCCTAGGCATGCGACAAAGAGACCCAAAATTACGGAGTTCATTTTGGCTTTGAAGGATGTTGGATATTAAGTCCATAGTGTATTTGTTATCTTAGGCCCAAAGTCCTCTTTTTCAAAAGGGTTTTTTCCACTTGGGCCTATGATAGCAATTAAGCTATGGTCTTATAAACCTTTCAAGTTAAGATATGCCTTTGGATTTAGGGACAAGTCTCTTATATGTGAGAACTTTTTTTCTTTTATCCCATAACATCTTTGGGTATACCATAACTTTAGGGCCATCCCTTCCATTCTTATACCTTTTATTTGTCCTTTAGAATTAGGTGAACACATGGTATATGGTTGAGCAAACAAGAGATATATAAAAGGTATCATTTATGATGGGTCTAAGATCTCTCTAGTGTGGGTAGGGTCCCTAAGGCTAAAGGGATAGATAAGTAGGTCACCCATAACTAGGTGGGCTATGATTCCAACCAAAGGCCTAAGTAGCCCCATAGTGGATTGGTAGCAAACCTTCAACATACTCAAAGCCCATTATAGGCAATGGCACCAATTGTGATTTGGTAGGATGAACTTCGGAAAATTTAGGCTCGAATGGAGCCTTCCATTTTCCCACTCATCACCAACCAAGGATAAGGGACAAAAGAGAACAACTGATGTGTGTGCAAAAAAAGTATTGAAATAATTTTTATTAAGGTTAAGAAACAAGACACATAGGAATTAAACTCTCAGTCCCCAGCGGAGTCGCCACTATAGGAATAAAGGGGGAGTCGCCACATAGTTTTGCAATGGTCTAGGAACCATATATATAGTTGTAATACCCGGTTCCAAAAAAATAAATAAATAAATAAAAAGGAGATTTATTTTTAGGGGTAATTTAGTAATTTCTAATATTGAAGTTAGCAATATTTATACCCTAATTCTATCATGTAAACCCTAGCCACCCTAAGGATTTTGCTTTTTACGCCTAAAGATTTTCTAAGAGGAGTTGCCGTCCACCCCCCCCCCCCCCCTCCTCATCTTTTCTCCTATCTAAGAAGCCAACCAGTATATTTCCAATTAAGCAAAATTTCACCACCAAAAGCACGTCACTTTTATTCCATGATTCTTATTGAGGGCAACGTAACTAGATGTGTGTTGGCCACTATGGGCAATACTAATTTTTCATTAAGGTTCCTTATTGATAGATAAAGGATGAAGCCAATACCAATTATTTGAAGGTTTCCAAGGATTTAGTCTTTTCACATGTAAAGCATCTTTGCCTTGTTGTCTTTATGGTGTTGGGTGGAATTGAGATTTGAGGTCCAAGGATCTAAGTAACAAACTTGTTTGGAGTAAATTCTTTATTTAGTTTGCTAAAAGGTTTACATTGGATTGGTCTTGGGAAAATGCAAGGATTTTTGAATAGGCTTTGGATTGAGGTAAGTAACCTTATCCTAATTGGTTTTATTTTGTGTAATTTTAACTACTGAAAATTGTTTACAGTTGTTACAATTTTATTTCTATTGTATTATTGATTTCAAGTAAAGAATTATCACAAATATATCTGATTACTGAATATATGATGTATTTTATTTAACTGTTTTTAACTATACTGATTCAAAGTAAAGAATAAAGAATTTTCACAAATATATATGAGCATTGAATATAAGATTTATTTTAGTTAACTACTTTTTTAGCTATATTGATTTAAAGTAAAGAATATAGAAATATCACAAATATATTTGAATATTGAATATATGATTATATATATATGTATTTGAATAAGATATATTTTTGTTAGAAACTATGATTTCATATATATGATTATGGACAACCTGACTATGAATTAATTTTGATACCCAAACCAATGGGGGTTAGTCATTGGTATTCTGATATCCAAACCAATGGGGATTATTCATTGGTACTCTAATGCCCAGTCACGAGGATATAGCGTGACCATAGTCATAAGATTGTTAAGAATATGAATTTCATTTGAACATTTGAACTATTTTGAGTCCTTAAAACTACATATGTGATTTTGAAAATGTTTGAGTATTTGAACTATTTTGAGTCATTAAAATTGCTTATGTATTTTTAGAACCTATTGTAAGTTATAACTTTTGATATTTGAAAAACTGACTACTTTCTAAACCATCTATGATATATTTATAAGGTTAAAGTATGTGATCTATTTGCAACTTATTATTTTAAGACTATGAAACTTCATTAGTTATTTTTGAAAACCCATAGCATATTATGACTTTTGAAGGCTCATATTACATCTTATTACTTTACAGATCTATTGCTTGATAGAACTTATTAGGATTTTGGTTACTTATTGAGTTGTCAGCTCACCCCCCCTTTTTCCCTTCCAATTTCAGATTATGAAGAATAACAAGTTTTGGGAGTTTTGATGATTGTGTTGTGAGCGGGAAAAGAAGCTTAGTGATTTTGGGATTGGATGGTCTTCTAATAGTTTTATATTTATTGGCCAATTGGCATTATGTACATAAGGTTTGCATTTTATTCCTATTAAATTATTGGAGATCTATTCATAAAGAAATTGTTGAGGTATTTTGGATTTAATTGATTTATTTTTTTGAGGATAAATTTTAGTTGCTAAGAAGGCCTTGCACACTTGTAGGGTGCTTACTTTATAAGTGTGCGGCAATGGTCACATGCCTATCTTTATAGTTGGGTTCGGGACGTGACAATAGTGTCCCTTTGAGGAAGGACCTTTTGATCTTACTACCAGAGATATGGGTTTGGAGTTTAGGTATGCTCTTGGAAAGGTATTAGGCACCCAAGATCACCCAACCCTAAGGTTGGCCTCCCATCATTATGGCTTATACCTTAACCCTATTGAAAACTAACTCAACACTTATGTCCTAGACTCACACACATGCTAACATGCATCTAGCATACAATATGGCATATTTAATCCCAAACAAACATACTTATCTATCCACCAAACAAAAGAGAGCCAAACATACAAAAGAAACCCTAGCATTCATCTAAGACAAGGCAGCAAGCAGATCATCGAAAGCAAGCAAGTCATTTTATGAACAAGGCATTAACTTCATATCTCAAAGAAGGATTGAACAAACAACATGCATGTTCATGTGAATGCATGACTTACCTTACTTACCTCTCAGGAACACTGCACCTATGGCATTGATGAATAGGCATGTGAATGAATGGCATGGTATCAAAGCTAAGATAAACCCTAATCTAAACATGTGATAGCAAACAAGCATGTGAAAGAGGTAAACAAGAACCTATAAAGCCTAAAACATATAAAAAAGGGGGGGGCTAAAGAGAACAAACATGTGAAGGCAGAGACAAAACAAACAAACAAAAATTTAAGGTTTCTGGGCAACGGCATCACGCATGCTAGAACAGGCTTGTGTGCACATAATCAAGCTTGAGTGCACAGGCAAGATTATGCGTACGCAAGTCATTGCCCATAAAACCTAAAAATGCAAAGATAGAGCAGAACTTTAAAACGAAAATCTAACAACCTAACGTGCACAAAACATGAAAAGAACTGAGAAACTAACTTAAACAGACATACATAAACATAAACTACGTATAAAACAAGATTAAAATGTAGAAAGAAAAGTAGAAAAGAAAAAGAAATAAAGAGAAAGGGTAGACCCAATGCCTTAAACAAAAGCTTTCCAAGCTTGATTTTGACCGTTCCCCTCAGTCAAGTCTATTCACAAACCAATAAGAAAGTGATTAGCAACGTTAAACTACAAGGATTTGGGTCAGAATAGGTCACAATCAAATAAAATTGACTTGAGGGTGTTTTGTGAAAAACTCCCATTTAATTCACTAGTTTCTAGTGAATCTTGGGGCATATTTGGTAACTGTTTTCGTTTTCTATTTTTATTTTCTTGTTTTCAAAGGGAAAAAATTTTTCTATTTTCAAAATGAAAAACACATTTGGTTAGTTGTTTTGAAAAACACATTTTCCAAAAACAAAATTTAGGAAATTTGTTTGGTAGTTGTTTTTGAAAAATTTGAATTTTGTTTTCTTTGGTTAATTTTTTTTTTTAAATTATATTTTTTCTAATATAAAAACATTTTTGCTCCAAAGTATTTAAAATCCTTACACCTACTGAAATTATAAATCAGTTGTTTTGTATATAACATTCAAGAAGCCTAAAACTTTAATCGTATAAGTAAGATTGAAACTATAACAATTATCAAGTGTTATAAAAGATAATCAATAACTAAAAAGTTTACTACATGGCATCAATGCTAGGGAATCAATTTCATCCAAAATAAATAAATAAATAAATAACGTGGCATCAATGATGCCTATTATTTGCCAACATCAATCCTGCGATCTAATCCCTATAAGCTACCATAACTTCAGCGGCCTGATCAGTTAAGTCAATAGTGTGCGATGGCTCACCCGAATTATCCCTACCTTCACCTTCAACAGTAAGGTTATCAACATTGAATTGAGTAAACAAGTGATCATTTCTTGTTGCCATTCGAATGAAGTTATTAATTGTGCAACAAGCTCTCATCACATTCCCTTGTCGACATGGTTTATAACGAGGCATCATTTTTAAAACTAGAAATCGTGCCTTTAAAACACCAAAACAACTTTCAATTACATTACGAAGAGAGGAATGTCTATAATTGAATAGCTCTTTAGCACCTTCAGGACGATTCCCACCTCGAAAGTCTCGTAGATGGTATCTCTCAGTATGGTACGGAGGTAGAAACCCCAAGGTGCATGGATAACCAGGATCCACTAAATAATAGCCACCTAACAAACAAAATAATAAGATAGAGAGAAGTATGACACGGTGAATGGATTAAACTTGAAAATTGTAAATATGTAAGTGAGGCAACAATATATCTTACCAGATAGAGGCCATGGGAAATTATTTTCTAGCCTTTGAAGTGCATCTAAGAATACTCGTGAGTCATTGGCTGTACCCTCCCAACCCATGTAAACAAATGTAAACTTCATATCAAAATCACATGCACACATTATATTATGGGTGATTGTGGCCTTTCTATTCCTATAGCTGACTAGCTTTGATGTTGGAGCCCATGCACTGATATATGTTCCATCAATTGCGCCTATACATTTCTAGAAAAAATATAAACACAAGTATTAACATACACGAGCAAATAATATTTGTATGATAAAATGATCAGTAACTTGGGATTACCATGAAATATGGAAAGAATTTGGTATTGTTAGCAATACGTGGATGCACTTCATTGCTTTGAGAACCATGTATAATGAATTTTCCCATGGGGCATATTGCTCTTACAATTTCCTTAAATTGCCTGTCCACTGTCTCAGTTAAGTGTTGAAAACGATCTACTATTACCCTTATCCTCACATTATGTCCCACCATTAATAGGAACATACCAATTGCCTCCTCCATCGTGATCCAACATGAGTTTGTTAAGAACTTATGTGTTCTCAAATAGTTACAAAGACTTGTAAATGTTGGCCTATCCATGCAGAATAACTCATAACATGTTCGAGTATTGCCATTCAATATCTCTTTTATAAATGCATCACCAGTCAACATAGAGATACGTTAAGGCTCCTTAGGAATATTTTGTTTTTATTCTCAACAAACATTAGTAGGAAGAACATATCATCGTCCTCTTCCTCATTTGAAGAGGATGAACTGCTATAATAATTTGGTTCAACATTCATCCTGGAGAATTAAACAGCAAATTTGTTCTCAAATAGTGCTTTTTATTAAAATAAATAAAACATTACCAACATAAATAAATAAATAAAAGATTACCATAAAATAATAATAAACCATCATTTAACAACATTAAATAACAATAGAATAGTACCAAATCATAGTTCAAAGACATTAAAATAAACATAATCTAATAGGAAATTATTGTTTTGACATAATCCCCTACAACCTATCCAACCAAACCATCCTCCTGGCGAAACTCATGTTAACAAAGATCTCTCTATCATTAGGATCCTACTTAAACTCCTCAACAGCCTTCATAAATATTTCATCATTGACTTCTTCCATGGTCTCAAGGATATTAATGCACTTGCCTAAGGAGAAGTCATTTGTAGGCTCAATACTACTACTAACTTCATCAATGGTATACCTCTTATACCTCTTAGCCTTTGCTTTAGATGCCTCTGTCCTAGCCTTAGTGGCCTCAGCCATTGATTGTAAGGCATCATTCATTTGGGAGCTCATTAACTCTCGCTTACTCTTACTAGGACGCTCGTCACAACTATCACTAGGACGCTTGGAAGATCAGGTTGTAAAGTTAGACTCAATAATTGCCATGACAGGGTCTTGGGTAGGACTTTCTAAATTAACATGAACTCCCCCATGAATGAGTCATTCTTCCAATGCATTCTCTTCATCTGAATTAGGAGGGTCTTTGGTGGATGCACAGTGTAGGACCCTAGTAGTTGTAGACTTATTGAATATAAGTCCAAGCAAATTATAATTTGAAAGTCCTTTGGATCGAAACAACTTTGCCTTGGGATATGCCTATAAATATAAAGACATCTAGTAAGAAAAAACAAATGATGGGGGATAATGTTTCAAAATAAAACATTGTATTGTATTCAACAATATTTACCCGACAATAACTTTGCCATGACTCCTCAAGTGCATGAACAGTGTTGGTTTCAACATCCCAACCAAAACTAGTTTGATTTATGAGTGTAGAAAACCCAGGTGTAGTAAACGCATCCTATTAAACTTCCCTTTGAATTGAGTCATTGTAAAACTCCGTTTACCTAATTCATTCAATGTAGCTAACATTTTCTTCCAAGTATCGGAACTGAATTGCCCATCTGACATATTTCCCTTATTCATCTCTTTCAGCATTATATCAATAAATAATTTCTCAAGTTGTGGTGTCCAAAGGCTATCTTCATCAATTGAACTGTTTCCTTTCATCTATTATAATACAATGAAACATGAAAACAACTAAGGAACAACCTTTATATACACAACCATAAAATACAACTAAGAAATAGCTTCCAAGCTTCAAACAAACACAACTTCTAATTAATAGTGCATTTTGATCACCATGAAACCCAGCCTATCCAAAATACCATTCTCCTTATTATTAGCTAAATGGTTTACTTAATTAAGGGAATACATTCTCTGCTATATACTACAAACACAAAACAGCAACAATTGACAAGAACTATGTCGAGTGCAAGATGGAAAGATTCTAAGATGATAAACTACCACAATTCAATGCTTTTATGAAATTCTAATGCACTTGAGGTACAATATACTGGCTTGCCTTAGACTTTCAATCATATGTGTAACTTAAGACATCCTCTGCCATTTACTTAGAAGGTCTTTGGCATTGCTACAATGATACAGCTATTTAGCTCATAATCTTCAAATTATTAGAAATACAAATTGAGTGCTAGAATTCTTGTTGAATGACAAGTTCATTAAACTTGCATCTCCTTACAACAAAGTAACCACCTCAGACTATTTGACTTGCAAGTTATTATATTTTTTCTTACAAATTACATCTCTAACAATCTAATGTCCAACAATGCAAGATCCTTTTATTTTTCTTTCTCCAAAACTCCAGAAACAGAACCCAAAAGTTTGTTCTTTTTCAGCTATCAACAGATCATAGAAAATACCCACAAGCATACATGATATGGCATATGACAGTAAAAAAATTAATAAAAGATGATAAGGTTGGAAGTTGTACATAAAAAATAGATTTAATTGGATATATAAACTTGACATAATACTGAATTTAGGTAGAACCATCAGTCACAGGCTCACAGCAATGTTGCGATAATGTATTAAATTGAATATCATCATCAATCTATCTAAAATTTATTCTCTATGCAAGAAAAATAAGGATAAAGGAAATGGAAAAAGAAATCTAGTAATTTAAGGACATATTGATCTAAGAAAATTTTGTTCCACTGAATTAAAACGTTGGAATCCAATTCAAGTACTGAATCATATTGAACCAAAATGCATTGTGTAAACTCTTTATCATGAATGACCTATTGTACCATAGAGATACCTAGATTCACCAAAGAAAAAAGGAAAAGACCCATACCTTTGAGTGATTGGGTCCCTAAAATTATGAAATACTTCCCCAAATCTGAGATTGCACCGACCTGCTACATCACGCGCACACACACACACACACACACACACACACAAAAGAGAGAGAGGGAGAGAGAGAGGAGAGTGAGATAATGAATAGAAAAGGGATAGTAGAATCTAATGAAAAACAAGATGCAATCATGAAGGACAATCTGGTGAAGAACATACACTTACCTTACAAGTGGTTCTCTCAATCGAGGTTTTCATTGAGCAATATGGAGGTAGTGGAGGCACAAAGGAAAAGATATAGAGGGTATCAGATACTAGGCGCTAAAATATTGAGTGAAAAAAAAAAAAAAAAAAAAAAAAAAATAGGAAGCACAGGAAAAACATTTTGTCAGTCTTGTGGGTCGAACCAAGGCACTGGTTCATTAATTGGCTATGGTTCAACGTGTTTTACCTCGTTTTCTCCGTGTTTTCTAAAGTGAGGGAAAACTGAAAAATAAAAACAGCTCAAGACCTGTTTTCAATTTCCTTCACAATATGAAAATTGAAAATAGTTTTTGATCTTTGAATAAAAATGTTACCAAACAAGTTTTTTGCCTTAGGAAACAAAAAATTATTTTGAAAATAGAAAACTGAGGAAAAAAAATAGTTACCAAACATACCCTTATATTTTCCCCATGGGATTTTTGTGTCTCCTTTAAAAATGTACCATGTAAGGCTTTTTATAGTTGAAAAAATGGGATTTGGAACGACTCCCGGACGATGTGGGATTCATTCCAAACCTCAGTCATTATTGTAGAAAACTTGTCTTTCTTATGCTTCTAAAACCCTAATTGCGTACGCAGGAATGTGCCTGCGTATGCATGCTTTGGCCCGTGTACGCAAGCCGTGACCCACGTACACAGGCTAAGGGCCACTTTGGTCATTTTTTTTCCAAAAATAGATTCTTGCTCATTTAAAAGGTTATATTTTCCATTTAACACTCCTCAAGTCAATTTAATAGCTAATTGGGCTCTAAACTGGCCTTAGGCCTTAGAGTTCGAGCATCATTGGGGAACAGGGACCCTAGTCGTAAAGGGTACAAAATGCGATGTCTACAAGCTCTAGCTCCAATAGGCCTCAGACTTATCTGTTAACTCTTGACAAGCCCAAAGTTACCATTAATTATATAACAAGTACCACTATAGAAATATAATTGCACTCTAGGTCTTATCTCTCTCTCTCTCTATATATATATATATATATATATATATAACCGAAGCCTTTGCTGGCACCACAATTTTCCACGTCAGCACAGTATTTAAAAAATAAAAAATAAAAAAATTATAACTCCTCAAAACCCTAGCAACCTTACCCCTCTCTCAAGTTAAGAAATATAAAGCCACGGTTTCTGCAAACTCTCTCTCTCTCCAGACGTTCTGATTCTGAGTCTAGGGAAATACTGGGGGTGGACCTATCATGAAAGCATCTGGAGTGTGTCCACCTCTTTTAGGTCTGCGAAACCTTTTCTGTTGTAGGTGGTCCGCCAAATTTTATAGTTAATTAAGGTGGATCTCCAGTATCCGGTTTTTATATATTTTTTGAGGGTTTTCAAGATATACTATTGGTAGTCTTCCTGACAGTTGTAGGGGAAGAACAAGAGAAATACATTTTGATAGGGTCCTAAGTGTCATTGTTTTTATGTTGGTATGCTCTGCATAATTAATTTGTGGAATATGTTCTTTCAAACATTATGGTATGCTTGATTTCATGCTTCATTCTGTTATCTTTTTCTATCACTTGAAGTCCACGGCAATGATTTTGTTGACTTTCTTGTGGATATTTATTCTTGTAAGATTTGCTATGCAAGATTGTCAATCATTATTTTTATTTTATATTTGATAAGTAATCTTTATTCCTTTGGTGCTAAAAAGTTCAGGTTCTGCGTAGTGCAACTGTAATGAGTTGTTGGATCTGGCACGGTATAGATTTTAGCTTATAAAGTTCAGCTTTTGTAAGATTAGTTTTGTTTATATATTAATTAATACATAGTACTTTGTTCACCATTGAATACTCATATAATCAATTTCCAATTCAGTGTTCAAGAATTAAACAAAAATTCTAACTGCACTATCATAAAATATTATTATTAGTATGAATTTTATGGAGTTGCGGTGTTCAGGAATTAAACCAAAACTCTTTTAAATTATCTATAATATTTTGTCCTCCGAAAATTTTCTCTCTTTAATTTTATATTGTGTTTCTTAAGCTATAGAGAGATTTTCTTTGGTTTCTGCAAACTCTCTCTCTCTCCAGATGTAGGAAGCCCTAAACGCACAGTATAGCATTCAAGATCTACAACTCACGATATAGATTTTAGCTTATAAAGTTCAGCTTTTGTAAGGTTAGTTTGTTTATATATTTTGATAGAGAAACATGTTCAATGCGGTACGGCTTAATAATCGCATTAATAGCCAATAGTTAATACCATTTGCAAATTCAATTCATGGAGTTGCAATTTTCATTAAATCGTTCTATGGCTTGAAGCACTTGCATTTTACCAAATTGGACATGCCTTTAAAGTCCTTTTATTTCTTTGGGGAAAAAAAAAGGAGAGGATATGTTAAAACTTGGCATCATCAACTTATAAGAGAGGATATGTTCTTAGATGGTAGGAATAGGACAAAATGGTTACACGTTTGTTACGCCTGACTGCCAAAAATTGCTCATAATGATGTATGCACATGATCTACTTCCCTTTGCTTTTAGTGAAAGATTAAATGCACGCCAATAAATTGGAGTTTAGGGCATAAACCCTAACAATCTCCCACTTACCCTCAAAGACAATTTTGCATATATCTAACACTTATTTCCCTTTAGAGTAACTCATATTCACTCTAAGGCAAGGTCTAGAAAAAAGTTTCAGCCAAATTTATTGCATAAATTATCTTTTTTACTACTACATCCCACGCTCTAGTATCTCTCTAATGAGATAATACTTACGCTTAATGTGTATCTTCACCACCTAGAGTGAACACATATCCTGAAGTCAAACTTCATGAATCACAATCAAACTACAAGTCAGTGTTGTGTAACCAGTAACTATAAAATCCTCACTTTGGTGGACAAGCATATAATCTCCTGTTCTCCTAAGATACTTGAGTATATGCTTTATTCCCACTAAGTTAAGTAATCCTGGATTTTAATTGATATTTGACTACCATGCCCACTACAAAATAGATATTTGACCTAGTATATAGCATAGCATAATTGAGACTTCCTTTTAACATGGTATAAGGAACCTTCTTCATATGCTCTTCCTTTTAACATGGTATCACATGCTATACTTGCCAAGAATCTAATCTATTTAAGCAGTTTGAGATAGACCCAACGTCCTAATTTTTGAATCTTACCAAAGTTTAATTCTTAGGATGTGACTAATCTTGCCCAAGTACTTCATATCAAACTGGTCTTGACAACAAAAACTCTACTGATGACAATATCTATACATCATTCTAAATGATTAGAATGTCAATCAACATACATTAAGAGATTTCTTACTCTATATAGCTTTTACACACATAAGGCTTATCACTACTTGATCAAAATCAAACAATTTGATTGCTTAATCAAAAATGATATTTTGTATGATCTAGATGCTTGATTTAGTCCATAAATGGATTTTAAGCAACTTGCATACTAACCACAACTAGTTCTTTGCTATGAACTAGTTTAGTTACATCATTATCACTACTTAATCAAAATCAAACAATTTGATGCTTGATCAAAGATGATATTTTCGCCACTAGTCTTGTCCTTGAAGGTTTACCCTTCTAATCTATCAATCTCATTTTCTTGTATACCTATCTGAAAACAATAGGCTTAATGCCATTAGGCGCCTCTATGAGTTCTAGACTTTAAATAGAATCTAATTCTATTTACATAACTTTGATTCAATAATCCACATTCATATCATCTGTTGCCTCTACATAGGACCGAGGATCAAATTCATATCCTTATGGGATGACTTCACAAGTTTATCCCAAAAGTACGAATTTCTCAAGTAATCTGATAATCCTCCCACTATGATATTGTACCAATGTACTAGCTATCCATAGAATTATGTCTTATGGTGTATATAATACAACCATCTCATTTCTAAATGTATTTTATAGTTGTCCTACAACAAATTCTAACATTTTTCTTCTAGAACAATTCTACGTTTGGCTTTAAGATTATTCACATAGTCATTCTCTAGAAACTTTGTATTTGCACCTTACAAACACCTTGTTATCTTTATGAATACTAAAATAATCTTCCTCGATCCCTTTTGGATACCCAACATAAACATACATTTTTCTACCTTTTGATTTCAATTTGTCAAACTTCCTTTCTAGCACCAGTGTTAGACATCTCCAAAAGTGGAAGTATCTTATACTAGGTTTTCACCCAATCCACAATTTGACAAATGTTCTAAGAACAAACATTTGGAATCAATTTTAGAAAATTTATAGTAATAATTACAGTATATCTCCAAAAGAAATAAGTAAATAGAAATACTTATCATGTACTTTACCATTTCTAAAAGAGTCATATTCCTCCTTCATGTATGCATTGACTTAAAGAAGTCATTGGAACTATATTCCTTTACAATAAAGGAGTCCTAGGTCATATTATCCTCTAAATAGAATTCGTAGACTAGGAATATAACAAAAAACTAATGGTTCTAAAAGCCCATTGTGAGAGACTGGGGAAACTCGGGTGCTCTCAAAAAAGAGATTTGGGTACTTTAAAGCACCTCTCTTTTTGGGTAAGTGGTGTGGAGTCACCACTTATTTTTATACAATAAAATAAGAAAAAATAAAATCAATTACATATTCAAAATATGTTAAATGTCATTGATTGAATAAAAAAAGTACAATTTGGTATATTCACCTTACAAGGCCTTGATCCTAGTTGAAATCTATGCAAAAAAAATACAAAATTTTGGTCCTAGTTACATTCTACCAAAATTAAAGACAAAAACTAGTCTACCTATCCAACATCCTATGTGCAGGGGCTAGGTTACAGAATGGGAAGGTATTAGGCAACCATTTCGCCCAAACAGAGTCTGGTCTTCTAGACTCTAATGACTATTATATACCCTTTTGTATTGATGTTGAATGATATGTTATAATACACATGAAAAACACTTGACAAAGTTAATTCACACAAATTTATCTTATGAACATGCCCTCTTTTAAAAGAAAAATCAAATCTGTTTCATAAATTAAAAAATAAGATTTGATCTATAAAAATCAGATTGTTTTTGCAAAGGGTAAAAAGAAAGATTTGATTGGCAAAAATCTAATTTGTTTTGGAAAAAAAAAATTAAGGTTTGATTTGTAAAGAAAATCACATTTGTTTTTAAAAGTTTTTTTAAAAAAAATAAAATGAGATTTGGTTTGTAAAAATCAAATCTATTTTTAAAAGTTTAAAAAAATGAGATTTTTAAAAGATGATTCGCATTCATGAGACAAACTTACTATGCATGCATCACATATTAAAAGGAAAGACTTTAACCTAACTCTTAATTTCTTCTTTGAAATTTCAAAATCTGTAATTTTATAAAAAATAAAACTTTTTTCAGAAAAAAAAAATTCAAATCTATATTTAATGAAAATACAGATCAATTTTATATGTTTGAAAAAAATTCAGATCTGCATCTAAGGAAGATACAGATCTTTTTTGTGTTTGAAAAAAATTTAGATTTGCAACTATGGAAGATACGGATCTATTTTGTGCTTAAAAAATTTCAAATCTGCATCTAAGGAAGATACAGGTCTGTTTTGTGTTTTAAAAAAAGGGTTTTGATGATCACTAACAGATTTTGAAATCAAAGAAAAAATTAAAACAGACAATCAACTAAAGAACAAGTCAAAGAAAATTTCAACTAAATATCTAAGTATAGCAAATATAAATTAAGAATAAGGCATAATATAATCAAACATGTTAATCAAATTCATGCAATGAACAACCATGATATATTAACTAATAGAAAAGAAAAACAAGTAGAAGAATGTAACTAAATTCCTCTTGCATGAGCATGCTCTTTAGTAGAAAAATATTTTAGAAATCAAAGAAGTTTTCACCTCTTTGATGGCTAAAATACATTACTTACAAAAAAGAAGTCCTTAAAGAAAAAGTCTCTAGAATGTCTGTAACATAAGGGGAGCAAAGATGTTAGAAAAGAAGAGCCCTTAATTCTGATTTTTTTTTCCTCTATTTATAGAGGTTGGGATGCTTAAAAAATAAGCTGAATGAGATCAATACAAATTGGAACATGTCCTTATCTCTAAAAAGTTGAAAAAGATAGGCTTTATCTCAATCAGGGGGTCCTCGGGCCGAGCCAAGTGTTTGGGCCAATCGGCACTCCAAGAGTGCCGATAAGCCCTCTTGGGTGCCAAGCCTGCGTTTGAGTTTTGGTCCGATTTGGACTCCTTTTTTGAGGATTTTTTAGCCAAAAATTACACATAACGCGTTTTTAATCCATATTCTAAAAATTAATCTTTTTTTCTTAATATTCAAGTCTTTAAAGTGATAATTATCTTGTAGATAAATATTCTAAAAGACTTGATTATCCACAACTTCTTTGTTATCTAATTACCCACTTCACTCCCATGCAAGCAAGCCTATTTTTGACACTAACCAACAACCAATCACAAAATTATTTAATTAATTTTAATTGTTCAACCAATTAGAATTAATTTAAATTAATCACACGTGGTTGGTTCCACCCAAACAAAATGCATGTAATGCAACTCTAAATTTTGGGTATATGAATGGTCGCTTTAACCATCTTTCAAGAATAAATTATGGGTGCAAAATCGAGTGTCCACACCCATTTTTCACCAATCTAGAATATCATTTAGATTAACAAGAAATAGACTTAAGTTCCAAAACATACATTACTGAAGGATGGAAACATGCTCTTTAGAAGTAAAACATGTAAATTTCCATCTAGATTACAATTATGGACAATGCTTAGTTTTACCATAATGGAAACACTTTCCTTTAGGTCATGCTTTTGAGTCTAATTTCCTTTTTTGGCAACTCCTAGGATAACTAGAATGCCCAACTTTTTGGTATTATTATTCTTCTACTTACCCTTACCTTTTGATTAAGGCTTAGAATTTGAATTAAGTCATATTGATCCTAGCCTTAGCTTTTAGGATGTCTTCCATTGCATAGAACGCACTCATCAACTCTAGATTATATAAAAAGAATTTATTTATTTTCAAAACAATCTAAATTGATCAAATGATTCTAACAAGGACTTGTGGATCATATCCATATGAGATTAACGATTAATCTCTACATCCAAGGATTCCAATTCATTTTAAAAAGAAAATATTTTCATAAAATGACATTGAATTGGAACTCCTTAAGCCTTTCTTAGCACTCAATATGATTTATATCGACTATTGCCTAGTAGCATGATATTCCGTACCAAACATCTCATTTAGACTTAATATAAAGTCTAAACCTAGTGCTAACTTTTGCATTTCATGCTGTAGCACAATTGAGATAGAAGCTAATATAACATTTTAGCATCTCAATAAGACTATGATTACATCATAAGCTTATCTTCCAAAAATGCATCATGGAAAGGAAAATTATGACAATGCTGAATCAAAACATATTTATGTACTTCAGCTCCTTTAAGCACAATGTCCAAAATTATTTATTAGTCAATGTGATTGAATTAAAACAATAGCTAGAGAACAAAAATTTATGGCAACTTTAACTTGAGACTATGAACATAATTACAAGAACATTATGATTTTGCATCCATAACCATATAATTTGGAACCCATAAAACCATATAATATTAGGTGCAACGACAACCTAATCCCGCAATTGATATCCCTCATCATAGAGTGAATACCGATCACTATGATAAGGCAATAACTATTCTCATTATTAATGCTGTAAGGTTGAATTTAATCAACCATTTTTTTGGCTTTATTCTGTGCCAATTTGCTTGTAATTCAGCATTTAGAAACCATGTATTTAGGTGGGAATCATGTAAGGGTAGCGTGTGAGAGAGTATGAAGAAAAGCTCAAGATTGTGCACTCAGCATTTAGAAACCATGTATTTAGGTGGGAATCATGTAAGGGTAGCGTGTGAGAGAGTATGAAGAAAAGCTCAAGATTGTGCACTCAGCAAGGGACTCGTGACTGGAGCTCGCAGTTTTCAAGTCGCCAAAGGATGCACACACGAGTGAAGCATGCAAAGGAGATGAACAATCATGCCAAGTGGAGCACTACAGGATAAAAAGTCCAGTCTGGCCATTCAATTAGCTCACGGCTTGGACTCGCGACTCAGTTAAGTCGCGAGGCCAAGTCGCCAATCCACTCTGTTTGCGAAAAACTGACTCTTCACATTCCAAACACACACCAGTATAAATACTCCTTATACCCATGAAAAGTAGAAAGCTTCCAGAGAGAATTTTGAGAGAGAAACCCTAGATAAAAACAAGATTGACTCATCCATAATCTTTACATTTTGATTTTCCAAATTCCTCTACTCTCACCCTCTCCATTGTTACATCCTTGAGAGGTTCATTAACCAAATCCTTTTCTCACCACACCCATATCTGTGAGAAGGCTTTTTGGTGCTTGGGAAGCAGTTAGGAAGGAACCTATTGATATTGGTTGATGCTATGGGTTATAGCAGAATTCGGTAAGCTAGAGAAGATAAAGGTTCGGCGTAACTTTGTTGGAGTAGGAGCTTGGAGGGCTTAGGTACACTAGGTAGATTAGGCTTGAAGAGTCTTCTGCTATTCATATATCTCAACTTGATTCTCTAGTGGATTATTGACTGCTTGGAGGGCGGCAGAGAGGCTTTACGCCGAGGGCTTCGGTTTCCTATTCGATAACACATCGTTGTGTTGTCCTTGTGTTTGCATCTCTCTTCCCTTAATCTTTGCCATTTAATTTCTACTGTGGATGTGATTTTATTTGGTTTAGATTGTTTATCAATTATGTTCTAAGCTTATATTCATATTCCGCACATACATTGTTTGATAATAAGCTTGAATTGGTTATTTGTAATTTGGAGGTCTAAACGTTTATACTGTTTTATACACTATTTGGACAGTCAAATGCTATCATGGTAACTCTTAACAAACAAAAATAATTTGCCACTGTTCCCTTAGCCTCTAAGTAATAATAGTAAGAACTCAACATAGAGGATACTATCAAACTTAGTCTAAAGTACACCATTGCCTGGACTCATGTGTAGCCACATAACTATACCCTTGTAAGGCTTAATCTTGTAGTACTATGATGCAAAACACCCTCCACATGGAACGCAAAGCTTGAGGCTAAGACGAGGTGTTTGCCCACACCACTATAAGCTAGGAAGTTCAATCTTGTAGTACCATGAAATAAACACCCTCCACATGGAACACAAGGCTCGAGGTCAAAACAAGATGTTTACCCCACACCACTATGAACCGACAATGGAGGCCGTGAGACAAAACCCTTGAATCTCTCTCCCACTAGAAATTTTAAAACAAGTGGATTGTCTTGAAATAATTGCAATCTTATCACAACTTTAACCCTACACATCAGATGTGTTTAATTGTTTAAATTCGATGTGATCTAACTAAGTCACGTCACAATAGCGTAACGAATATTCGCGTATTCACAAAGAAGTTTAATCGTGTAATCCATGAAGTAAATACCCTCCACATGGAATGCAAGGCTCAAGGCCAAGACAAGGTACCTACTCACATTACAATAAACTTAACAAAGGGGTTATTTTAAATCCGACACTCCCACCAGTTATGTGGGTTTTCTTTAGACTATTGTGATCTCATCACAATTTATAACCTTGCACTTGTTAAAGACTCTAATCTCATTAGAATCACTAACTAAAATGGAAGTCCTAAACTATTTATGTTCCATATACTCTAATGGATCAAAAATTAGTTATAAAGAACTCTATCCTTAACTTACTTGATAAAGAATTCTAATCTCATTAGAATCTATATAACTTTTAATTAGAGCTTTAATCTCATTAAAAACTCCTAATTAAAATAAATCAAGAACTTTTAATCATACAACAATTCCAATCTCATTAGAATGTCTCTTAAAAGACAAGTCCTAAACAATTTAGGACTAAGAGTTCTATTTAACTAATATTTTTTAAATCTCATTAGGCCTCTTAGTTAGACAATGATTAATAAATGTCCTTAACTTTTAAGGACTATAAAAAATTAATCACTTTATATAGAATCATGTGTAATCTCATCACACAAAGCCTTGCTTTTTATCAAAGTTTTAACACTTAGTCAAAAGCAAGTGAAAATTCAAAATTCAGTACCTTCGATTGGTCAAACCTTTTTCTCAATCGATCGAAAAAGTGAAGAAATTCATCACAAAACCACTGTCACATTCAATCAATTCTCGATTCCCATTCGATCAATCGAATAAAAACATTCGATTGATCGAAGGGAATTCTCGATCAATCAAGATGCATAAAACTGAATTTTTTCAGACTTTTCTGGTAACCGTTTTTTTTTTTTTTTTTTACGTTTTTATTATTTTCCATCAAAAAAACACCTTTTGATTTTATAAATGAAGATTTATAGATCAAACATTAAGGGTTTCAAGATCAAAAACAAGAACCCTAAAATATATGACAAGACAAGCAACAATACACGTTCATCATACCTATCTTAATATATATAAACGTGAACGAATATCGACAAGCCAAAACACGGTTTGTACATCCGCACATTAAAATATATTAATCAATCCAAGGATATAAGCTCATCCAAATGAGTAATTCTTATCTATCATAATAGATGCTCATATCAAAAACAAGTAATACTTCATTACTGGTAGCTGTAATCTTTAAAAAATAATACCCATCAGATCTAGTTTATAAACTATCTCAATAAACCCACTTGCAAGATTGTAGATGGTGTCCAACTCTAATACAAACACCAAAAACACATGGCACAAAACAAAAGCTACAGCCATGGCCTCAAGGAACAATTAATATATCTCATATATTAATCACAACACACGGGTTTATAAAGGTTATAGAACAAAAACATTATGCAGAAAAAACTACTGCAGAAATTTGAAACAACAAGAAAATGGTTTTCTTTAATTCTAAAACTCAAATCATATGTTATACAAGTATGATATTGAAGTTTGCTCTGATACCAATTGTTGGAAAAAATGGCTTTGCATCTCATACAAAACCCATGGCGGAAGTAACACAAGGATCTACTTCATTCATAAGAGAGAACATATAATCTTGAATTCTAGAACAAAGAAGAGAAAGCATACCTTGATGCAATAAAATTCAAAAATAAGACTTGAGAATACCTTCAATCTTCATCTCAATTCCACATGGTGCCCAAGATGAGTGGTCTCTCAATCGGTTCTTAAGTACGTTGATTTTCCAAAAAGAAAAATGTTCTCAAAAGATGCTATAGAGAAAAACTATTATTTTTTCTCTTCTTTTTAATCATACGTACCTTTTAATTGTCCGGGCAGTCACTTTTTTTAATAACTCTTATTAAATAAATAACTGAATATCTAATTGGGTTAGCCTTTTGGGCCAACCCAATTAGGCTTTAAGTGTGTGGCTTGGGATGGGACCAAAGGGACAAAAAAGGCTCTACCTCCAAAGGGCCTCGGACTTATCTGTCAACTCTTGACAAGCCCAAAGTTACCATTAATTATATAACAAATAACACTATGGAAATATAATTGCACTCTAGGCCTCATTAATAGACTATTTCCCAAGAAGACTCTAGTATGATATCATTTGACCCCTCCATGAAATATCCATAGTGAACAAAGTCATAATAAACTGTCACTTTGTAAACAACTGTTTTATTCCTTGAGTACCCAATTTAATCTTTTAGTTATTCATATTTATGAAATCTAATTTCAATAAATGGAAACTTTAGTAACTCTTTACTAAAATGGCCGTCCCTAAATAATCAGTTCCCATTAAACTTATTTCTAGGGGATTTTCGTGTCTTGATAGAAAGAGATTATGGATTCTATCTTGAGAATATGTGTTCCCTTAACACTACATGCGGTTACCCAACATGCTTAGGTTTTGACCATTAAATTAGATCTCATTATTGATATATCAAAGTAACCTACATTTCATGATCGAGTTCACTATCCTCTCAAGATTAAGAGTCTATGAAATTAGAAGTCGTGAGATTAATTATTCAAGTGATAGTTGTTAATTGAATAATTAATCTCACAACGGTCCAGTTTAGTCTGTCTTACACACTTAAGGCATATCAACACATCAACTAGAAGTCTCCACTTCCATGATCAAGACAAATCATCTTAGTTGATGTGTTATAGTCTTCAAAAATGAAATGCCCAATTTCATCACCGACTACGAACTATATTTTGAGTTTACAAGGAACTTGTAATTTATTGCTTCTGTAACTAATCACATACAATGCATCTCTAAGACTATGATAATGTCCAATTAGTTCATTTACAAATAATCTCATTTAATTAAAAAGTTTAATTATTTATAACATGCCAATAAATTGGATTTTATAGCATAAACCCTAACAATGTCTTCATTTTCGCTCTATATGTATATGTATTGTGCATACTATGAATGTTGTAAAGGTAGCCATGCACTTTGGATGATGGACATACGTGGTTAGGAAGGCAACCCCTCCCTAATCATGGATGCTCTTAACCTTGGAGTGTGGGTATGCATTCAAGGCTTATGCTGTAAATGTATATTCATGCTTCACTGGGTGCATGACCTACCATGTGTGTGATCGCCTTTATCCATGTTGGCTAGTGACATCGGTTTCCCCATGTATATGACAAGCATCATGTGTTCAATACTTTTTTGAGCCTCGACATAGTCTGAGCATA
Source organism: Quercus lobata (assembly GCF_001633185.2). NCBI lineage: Eukaryota > Viridiplantae > Streptophyta > Magnoliopsida > Fagales > Fagaceae > Quercus > Quercus lobata. The sequence continues at coordinate 24,709,565 of NC_044911.1, read as the reverse complement.
TTGATGCATATCGTATATATAGGCATTAAACCCTACCAGTGTGCCGTAGTGCACCAAACGCAAAACTCTACCAAATTGTCACCATGAAAATGTGGCATCTTCTTGCCATATTCTCACCATGAAAGCTTGGTGAGAATAGTGTTTTGTGTGCTATGACGCACTTGACCCAAAATGCTGCCGAAATTTCACCACGAAAATAAGGCGAAATGCTACCAGATTTTCATCATGGAAATTTGGTAGTAATTCAAATGTGCTAGCAAAGCATTGACAAAGGCCACAAACCTTTCCCAAATCAAACCTCAAATCTCAATTCTTTTAAAGTCCCAAAAGCTAATGCCAGTAGCTTGTTTTCATCTACCAATGACCAAAAATTAAGATTTTACCAAAACAAAGGACTATCTCACGACAAGTGTTGAGGGGTGCCTAACACCTTCCCCATATGTAACCAAAATTTTGAATCCAAGAATCAAAATATTTTATCATCCATTTAGTTAGGAAAAAACAGATTTTTCTTTTTAACCTTTAATTGGTAATAAAATCAACATAGAGTCAGGCGACCAATTACACCTTAGAAAAATCTCAATGATTGGTAGCGACTTCACAACCTTCCTATAAAAATAGCTCACACACCCAAGCTATGTACCACCCTCTAAGGAGGGGTTCGTGCATCGCCTTTTTCAGGTGGTCATAACTACAAGGTATCAACAATTGTATATGTTGAACAAGTAGAATTGTGCACATTTTTCATAACATCATGTACTTCGAATGTACAAAATTATGTAAAAATGTTGAGTAATAGTATTCGTCGAAAGTGCATAATTTTCAACATTAAAAAAAAATAATAATAAAAAATTGTTTATGTTGAACGTGCAAAATTGTTTAAGTTTTCCTAAAAATTATTTACTTCGAACGTACAAAATTATATAAGTAGTTTAAGTAATAGTGTTCGTTGAATGCAATTTACAATATTTTTTGAAAAATTACGAACTTATAATGTACAAAATTATGTAAATTCTTTGAGTAATAGTATTCGTTGAATGTGTGGAATTTTCAACATTCATTAAAAATTTGTGTATGTTGAAACCTGCCGAATTGTGTACATTTTTCATAAAAGCGTACTTCGAAAGTACAAAATTATGTAAATTCTTTGACTAGTAGTGTTCATTGAAAGCCCAAAATTTCTAACATTCTTTGAATATTTGTGTAGGTTAAATGTGCAAAATTTTGAGCGTTTTTTGAAAAAATGTGTACTTCAAACCTACAAAACTATGTAAATTCTTTGAGTAATAGTGTTCGTTGAGTGTGCAATCTCTGCCATATCATTATTTGTGGCAGTATGAAGTGTTATTTAAAATATATGATCAGTAATACCCCCATATTGAAGTTCCTCACTAACGAGCTTTGCAATGTTATATCCTGAGTGTGGAGATTCCACTATTTTAAATAATATTATTCTTTTATTTAAATTCCAATTAGAATCAATATGATGAATAGTTAAAAAGTGAAAACCTAATTTATTTCTTTATGTCCACATGTTAGATGTTAAACAAAATCTTCCACTATGTGCATGCAAAATACTTTAAATTTCTCTTTTTTGAAATTTAGAAGTCTTCATAATATCTCTCTCTACTTATTTATTTATTTTTATTTATAAATGAAATAATCTATTTTTATTAAAAAAAAATGAAACAACAAATTTTTTTGAGAAAAGAATCAAAGAATTTATAACTTATTCTTTTTTAGGTCAAAACCTTTTTTTTTTTTTTCATAAAGATTTTAAATAGCTTTTTTTCTTTTTCTATCCTTCAATTAAAAAATGTCCAGTGGTTTTTTTTACAAAAAAATCAAAGCTACAAGATTAATAACAAAATATATATATTAGTAAGTATAATTTATAACAATCACTCCAAAGTATTTAGTGGTAAGGTGTGCCGTTTTAAATTGTTTATCATGTCTAAAGTCTGATCCCTCACCCCTCTAAATTATTTTGTTATGAATTTTAGGCCATTGGTTGGGCTAATGGGCGAACACTAGGCCAAGCTACTCATTAGCCCAGTGGAATAGAGGGCTATTAGGCTAGCCCATCGATCATGGACTATTTGGTGACACTTGGTCAAAAGAGAATTTGGACTATTCATAGTAGTGGATAGGGGTGTCCACGAGTCGGGTCGGGTTGGGTCGGTTCTGGGTTGAAGGACGGCGAACCTGCCGCCAATCGCAAAAAACTACCGATCGAGTCAGATCGAGCTCGAGTGGACGGCAGTTGGACCCAACTCGACCAAAAGATTGAAAACAAAGACGAAACTTGTTACAAATTTCACAAATCTTAAGAACAAATCTACAAACCCAAATATCAATAACCACAAATCCGAAGAACCTAGACAGAAATAGAGAGAAATAATAGCATATCTAAACTTGCATGAGACTAAAACGAAGAAATAAAGAGAGTTACTTGTAGATCGGCGATGGTGCGATGAAGGAGATTCGTAGCTCAAGCAATGGTAGAGGTTCGAAGATCTAAAGATTCAGATCAGCGACGGTGCGATGAAGGAGAATCATAACTGAGCGATGGTGGAGGTTCGAAGATCTAAAGATTCAGATCGGCGATGGTGCGATGAAGGAGATTCATAGCTCAATGATGGTGGAGGTTCGAAGATCTAAAGATTTAGATCGGTGATGGTGCGATAAAGGAGAATCGTAGCTCAACGATGGTGGAGGTTCAAAGATCCAAAGATTTAGATCGGTGATGGTGTTGGCTGGCAATGGTGTTGGCTGTTAAGCATGAGAGAGATCAAGAGCGTGAGACTTTGAGGCGACACTAAGAGAGTGAGTGGAACTGAGTGTGAGTGAGCCAGTGATGGTCTAAATTGGAGTGGAGAATATAAAATGACTAAGAACTGGGTTATATACACGATCGGGTCAGGTGGATCTGATTTTATAAGGGAAGACCTGCCATCTGACCCACCAGAATCGGTTTGGGATGGTAAGGACCCACCACCGACCGCGAGGTAGTCAGGTTGGGCGGTTGTCGGTTCAAGTCTGGTCAGTTTTGCCAGGTGGATCAGGTAGGGTTGACCCGCAAAAAACACAGGTCGGGTCATGAGTCAACCCGTTTTTGCTTCGAGTTAAAAAAATCGACTTCGGATCAGGTATTTTTTGGGTCGAGTCAAAAAATTATGGCCCGTTTTGCCATGTCTAGTTGCCAACCCTTTTAGATGATATTATTGGATATTGGACCTAAAACTTTGAGATTGGGACCATTCATTTGGTGATTTTTCCTCTTATATATAAACTTTCAAACTTTCAAATGGGACGAAATTTAAGGTGCAATTGCAGTTAACCCATCTATGATAATGCCTATTTTAATAGTGCCTACTCATGGATTAAAGTGTCACTTAACCCACTTAAAGTGTCCTCCTTTAAAAAACGAGTAAAAATGTCTTTTCAATAATCTTTTTATCCCTCTTCATCTTCACCCTTTGGATTAGGAACTCCAAAAAAGCCTAAAATAAAAAATTTCACAAGTGTGAAAATAGTGAAGTCTAAGTACCAAATTAACATAAATTATGAATATTTAGACATTTTTTTTAACAATTTATGTCCAAAATAAATGACTTTTTAAAATAAATTATGATATTTTCTAGAGTGTATATTGCTTAACAATGATATGATAAGCATAAAAGAGACCACGTATAAATAAGTAAACAATCAAACTTTAATATATATCTCAAATTGAAATAGAGTGGCAACCACAATTAACAATAGATTATAAAATTAATTTTCAAGATTATAAATTTCTTATACGTTTTTATTTTTTGTCAAATGAATTATCCAATAAGTCATTTGTAATTTTGTTTTATATTTTGGAATGGTTAATATTGTATAGAAATAAAATTTGTGTATTTGTTTTACTTATCTTTGTGTTATTTTGTTTTAAATATCAATATTAGGATTTATATAATTTTAAAATTATTGAATAAATATTAATAAGTATAATTCATTTTTGATATAAGTAGTAAATTCAAAATAATGTATTTTACATCAAGTAATTTGTTGCATGACTTTCTAAATGGCAAATACATGTTTAAAAATAAAAAATAAAAATTCATATGAAAAATACAAGTCAACCCGACCCAACCCGCAACCCGATTGACTCAAACCCGTTTTTAACCCGCTTAAAATGACCATTTTTGACCCACAACCCGATTGATCCACAACCCGATTGACCCAACCCGCCCCGCCCGTTTTGCCATGTCTAGAGGCAACAGAGTCAGTGGGCTAGGGGAAACTCCGGGAGTTGCATCTTCTCAATCCAGGGCAGCAAAGGACATTGCTGAAAATCAGGCCAAAATGATAGCATCCATGTAAGTTACAAGAGTGTTGTAAACTTGTAACACAGAATTTTATGTATATTTATAAAATGAGACTGAAACTTCGACAACATACATCATATAAAAACGGGGAAACCTAAAATCGGATACATCTACAAGATAAAACAAACATGAACTTCTACATGAGATCTGAATCATGTAACAAAAAAGCCACAAACAAAAAATAACAAGGTATGTTAACCATGGGGAAAGTGAGGGATCACAACATTATATATTCTGCTGGAGTTATGATTCAAATCTATCTTTCTTTCTGCATCCTTTTATCCCTTATGGGCAGCTCAATGGGCCTCTGGGCCTCATGTGGATGATCCGGGCCCTTGTAAACCTTCAGGTGATTGAATAATGCTCTGCCAAGCTGCACAAAAAGAACACACTTTAAAAGCAGCTAAGCAATAGACAATTATAGACATTTCACAAAAATAGAAGATCTGTATAGAGAATTGACAAAATTTGATTCCTTTTTTCCTTCAAGGATACACACTCAGTTATAGCATTGTCAAAAAAACCTGAGTTGAACATCACACAGATGACCGCCCCAAAGTATCAAACCCCATTCTTTTCTTTTCTGCTCTTTTCCTTTTTTCGGTACTCCTCAAATTCCAATTTTTACTTAACAAGTTGGACTCTCTCTATCAGCTACAGGCTTCCACAGATTTCCCCAGACAACTTAGTACTATGTGATAATTCACATCATAGATGAAGGCCAATTGCCTCAATCTATAATCTTATCTTTCAAAAGTTTCTTACTATGTTCAAGAACAAGATTTGTGGTTACAGTCATCTCTCATACAAATCCCCGGCCGTTCATGGTTAGAAGTCCCATACCATGCCTCCCACGATAAATGTATAGCCTTTCATGCCAAAGAATCCCTTAGAATTTTCACTCTCCAATGACAGAATTTTATTTCATTTATGACTTCAAATAAAACACACACACACACATTATTATGAAGACAAATTAATAAAGGGATGAGGGAAAGGTTGTGGGTTCAAAACCCACTATGTCTGTGTGAAACTTACAAATAAAAAAATAAAAAAGACTGTTACAAAATTAAATGTCAATTAGTTATTTCACTTTTATGACACTTAAGATGCTCCAGCTTTGACAGAATTTTGAATTTGGATGCCTTTGTGCTTCCTCTCTAACTCTTGCACCCACTCAGTGTGACTTAGTTCAACACTACTGAGAAGGTAAGTCAAACTAGGGAAAACATTTTTCTTGTTGACCCCTAATAACAAGAAGGGGTGTCTGAAAAGCCCATCTAGAAGAAATAAAGTGCTCAGTAACTTGGAGTGTGCCCACCTAACAGAGTGACATGAATGCAGGTATATTATGGCTAAACTATATGGCAGACCCATTCCCAACCTTGCACCAATTGTGCAGCACTGATATCATAAGCCAACTAACCAAGCAATATCTCCAACAGCTCCAACACACTTCACCAGGGCGGCCAACTTTGTATGTAGCAAAACACATACTACTGGTAAAAATAAGTACTTAAATCAAATCCAGAGTACTACAATAAATAGCAGAAAAAAAATTGGCATACAATAAAAATTCCAAGTCAGAGAACCTAGTAGCATAAACAAGAAAAAACTTGGGCACAAAATGGACATTCAAATAATGCCCAATTATCAGAGAACCTAGTAGTATCCATCGTTAACATAAAATTATAGAGAATACCTATTATAAATGAATTCAATAGAATAGTTTGTAACCCCGAATCAATTGGTGCCATTTGAGTAGATGTTTTTTTTTATAGGTAATAAAAACTTTATTGATAAGAAAAGTACAATGAGTTTACGATAGTAAACTTAATGCAAAAAAACGGATACAAACAGATCAAAGGGAAAAGCAAACAGAATTAATGAAATCAATGCGTCCACGGCTCTTTCAGTGTCCTCAAATATTCGGGCATTGGTTCCTTCCAAGTTAACCACATAAGACACACCGGTACCATATTCCAAACATTGGAAGAATGAATGCCCAACCAATTCCACCATGAAGAAAGTAGAGACTACTGTCTTCGGCATCACCCACTAAACCCCAAACAAGTAGAAGACTTCACTCCACAAGGTATGCACAAACTTGCAATGTAGTAATAAATGATCCACGGTTTCCTCCTCACACCAACATAGGTAACACCAATTAACAAGAGGCAAGTTCTTAACAAGGTATCTATTGTGAAAATCGCACCCCTAGCAGCTCTCCATAAGAAAAAAGACCCCCTTCTAGGAACCTTAACACTCCAAATGCATTGCCAAGGTAAAAAAACAGACGGAGCTTTCAATAATGATTTATAAAAAGAACGCACATCAAAGACACCACTATGATTCAATTGCCCAACCATGGTATCATCACCCCCCACAGGTATTTTGGATGAGATATGCGTAATGAAAGCATAAAACCTTGTTGTCTCCCAATCTTGAAACACACGGTGGAAGAGTAAGTTCCAACTTCTATCACCCCCATCAGGTGCAATGTCAACCATATCAGAAATCCTAGCTTCTTTATCCATAGCACAAGCAAACTATTCCGGATATAATTCTTTCAAAGAAGTAGGACTACTCCAAGAATCATTCCAAAACTAAATATGAAAACCCTCTCCTGCCGCTTACAACACATGACCAAAGAAACTCTCCACCCCCTTCCTAATGCTCTTCCACATCCCATAGCCATGCGTTCCTCTAACAGCTCTAGTGCACCAGCCACCACTACCTTCCCCATATTTGGAGGCTATGACCTGACACCATAAGTGTGTGGCCTCCTTCCCAAAGCGCCAAAGCCACTTCCCTAGTAAAGCTTGGTTAAACAACCCAATCCTCCGGATCCCCAAACCACCTACCTCCATTGGCCACACAACCTTTTCCCAAGCAACAAGTGAATATTTAAATACATCAATAGATCTCGCCCATAGGAAATTCCTCTGGATCCTCTCTAATCTATTCGCCACATGTTGTGGTATGGTAAACAAAGATAAATAATAAGTGGGAAAGCTTGATAAAGTACTCTTCAATAAATTAAGCCTACCCCCTTCTGACAAATATAACCGCTTCCAACCTGAGAGCTTTTTCTCCATCCTTTCTATAACAGGGCTCCAAATCAAAGAATCCTTATAATGAGCCCCAAAAGGCATACCCAAGTAGGTCATGGGCAAAAAGCCAACCTTCTAACATAAAATGCGGGCCAAAGCATCCAAATTCCCAACCTCACCAACTAGCACAATCTCACTCTTACCAACATTTACTTTCAAGCCTATCTTTGCTAGTTCAAGGGTCCACCAAGGAAACACCACCTTTCACAATCTCGTCCATGTACCCATTGGACCTTGGGGGCACTCCACCCATCTCGCCGGTGCTCAGAGGCACCATCAGAGTCTTCTCGGCTGAACCATGGGACCCTAACCCTTCTCCCACCTCCCATGAGCTTTGTTCAGTCAACTTCACCAAGTTTTGAATGAATTCATTTTGGGCTTTAACGGGTTTGGCCGAGTTGCTTGGTCATTTAAAGCCATGGGCTCTAACAAAACTAGGCCCAATTTTGATGTTCCTTTCGGATGGACAAAGTTACTCTATTGGACCTTACGTTGAGCAACCCCATCAAAAGCAACGGTAATTTTTAAAGAGAAATGGGCCTAAGTCCATTTAGCAGAAGGGCCACACAAAGGCCTGCTACATTTTAAATGAGTTGGATTATTTGATTTTTCAAAAAAGTCAAATCCCCCATATCTCTCCTTCTAATTTATAGTCCCAGAAATATTTGGCACCTTTGTTACTTCATTACGAGTTTGGCTTAGCATTACGGGGCCGTGTATTTAGTCTCTTTGGAGTTAATTGGGTTATGTTTTGTAGAGTAGTTGACATAATGGTTGGTTGGTAGAATTGGTTGGTAAATGCTTGTCAGCTGTGTAGAATTTAGCTCCCTTTTATCTAATGTGAATTTTGTGACGGGAGTGAAATTCCCATACTTAAGAAGTTTGGAAGTGTCCAAAGTACAAGTGAGACTTCCTTTTCTTAGATATTACTCTATGAATGACCAACTATCTTGGGCCTACTTGTGATACAATCACTGCATTCACTAATTTGATATCCTTTAATTATAATTCTTTGGCTAAAATTCTTTAACTATCTTAGAGCATTTGCAGCAATGGAGGTATAATGCTATAATGCTAAATTTTAGCTCCACAAACATTAAAATGATGCTCCAGCAGTGGAGCTAAATCTATTTTTTTTAGCTCCATTACTACAATGCACATCTATAGATAAATGTGCACTGTTCATGAGAGCTAAAAAAAATATATATTATTTTATTCAAGGCCGGTGATTAAAATAATAAAAATTCCTCTATCTCTCTCTCAGACTCTCAGTCACTCTCACCTCTCTCTCTCTTAGTCACTCTCTCGATCACTCCGTGCTCAACGTCTCCGCCGGCCTCAACGTCACTGGCCCAAGCCGCCCAGGACCCACGCCTCCGCCGGCCTCAACGTCACCGGCCCAAGCCAACCCAAGCCTCCGCCAACACACGATCCACGCCTCCGATCCACCGGCCCACGCCTCCCAAGCTGTCGATCCACCGCTGCAACCCATCTCTCTAATCTCTTTGCTGTGATTGAGTTTTTTTTTTTTTTTTAATGTATTTTCATCTGGATTTGGTGGCTGTGGTGGTGGTGGATGATTTTGACAGTGGGTTTGTGGATTTTGGTTGTGGTGGTGGTGGATGATTTTGGCTTTGGCAGTGGGTTTTGTGGATTTTGGCTATGAGTTTTGTGGTTTATGGTTGTGGTTGTGGTTGTGGCAGTGGGTTGTGGTTGTGGTTGTGGTTGTCACGGCTGGTGGTTTGTGGTGACTGGTGGTGATGGGGTTGTGATTGTGATTGCGGTTTTGTTTTTGTTTTTTTTTTTTCTATGTTGTTTTGTGGTTGCCAAAATAGAGTGGTGGTTGTGGCTGTGGTTGTGGCTGTGACTAATGGTAGAAGTGGTTGTGGTTGGTGCTGTGGGTGTTTTTTAGGTAGTGGGATATATTATTTTATTGTAGAGGATATATTATTTTATTGTGATGTTTATATTATTTTATTGTGTTGAAAGCTAAAATAGATCCACTGCTGCAGCATGCGTATAGGTAAAATAGATAAAGTAACTTTGGTAGAGCTAAAAAGCTAAATTTTTAGCTCCATTGCTGTGGATGCTCTTATGCTTTGTATTGTTCATGAGGGAGATCTTTTAAATTAAAATTATTTATTTATCAAAAAAGACAATGTAGCAACTTTTTTGGGGGGGAAAAGTAAAATACACATATACTTCAACTCATTTAGAACAAGAACTCACCCTTCCTTTGGGAAGCATACCCCGAACAGCATGTTCAATAATTCTCTCTGGAATTCTCTGCTGTAGTTGGTCAAAAGTTTCCACTTTCATACCACCTGGTCGCCCTGAATGCCTCCTGTAGAGCTTCTGGGTCCTTTTCTTGCCGGACACAGCTACTTTTTCTGCATTTACCTTTTAAGTTCAAGTGCAATAAAATTTTTAGGATTTGTACAACAACCATGTAAACTAATAATAATAATAATAAGTTGTCTACGTCACACATCAGTATGTGAGAAAAACTAGACAAGTGATATCTAAGTTGACTCCAAAACCTTGATGGCTAGGTTTAAATCACATAAAAGAAAATCATCAGAAATAAATAAGATCTGCTAACCCCAATTTTGTAAGCATGCAAAAATTGAGAAGTAAATTACCTATTCATGGACGCAAACATAAGAGAGAGAGAGAGAGAGGCCTATACTATGTATGAAGAAGTGTTTTGTACAGAACGTTTCACTAAAGTTAAAGAACCACGCAATGCCAATTTTTAATGCAACAAGCTCATTGAGCAAATTAAGTTAGTAGACAATTATCAACTTCATATTTATTAATACAAAAAGGTTATTTTCATGCCTTCCCTTTAGAAACATGAACTCTTAACTCTTTGCAAAATGCTTGAGGAAAAGATGAAGGAACAACACAATGCCCGCGCTTACATATTAAATTAAGTCAGAAGATATTTATCAACATTATACTCATTGATACACTCACGCGCAAACTCCTGAATGCCAATGCACTGGCATATTGACACTTGCATGTATCAAACATTAAACAAATGAGATACAAGATAATCTTCAAATCGTAACTTTTTTGAAAAGTAATCTCCATATTATAACTAATCACACACAATCCCTAACATGCTTCAATTACCATTTAATGAAATCAATTGTCACAACATGTTGTTGACACGAAGATTGTCAACCAACGATCCATAGGAAGATAAGAAAGTGTAAGACAACTATGTCAATCACATGATGACCCAAAAATGAATATGTGAGATAGATTAGTTTCACCCAAACTGTTGCCAATGGGAACTAAACCCTTGCCAATCCTAAGTGCATCAAAAGTATAATTATGTAGAAGTTTATATTCCCCTCTATCATAATGAAGAGAAATTTATGCATAACTAGAGAAACTACATACCACAATCACGAATGCCCCCATGTCCACGCTGGGAGTATAGGTAGCCAGATTTTTCCCACGGATGTAAATAGCAATCGTTGATGCTAGTCTTCCAAGAATTTTGTCTGTAGCATCAACTACATACCATGGCTTATCTGTGTTCACATGATCAGCAGCTTTGGGATACCATGTCTTATTCCAAATATCCTGAAAAAACCCAAAAAAAAAAAAAAAAAAAAAAAAAAAAGACCACTCACGAACATCACAATTGAGCAATCAAACAGGAAGGTGCATTATCCCAATTTTACAAGGAAAGTAAGAATATGTATGAGAAGTTGCAATAAATTCAACTAATTAAAAAAATAAATGAAAGGGAACTTAAAACAAATTCAACATGAGCATTCCATGTGAGACATTATTAGTGAATTCTGTACCGGAAAAGGATAAGTACAAGGAAGACTATTCGCATATTTAGATGGCCAGATAAGGCAGAAACCTTGAAAATAATAGTGAAATTTTCAAATATGCAGCTTGAGAATTGAAACTCAAAAACAGTTACATAAATCATTAAAAATAATAATAAGCAACGCAATTAGAGAATCACAAAAGATCATTGTTGATGTTTTCTCACCTGCATAGGGATATTTATTCATGCTTTAAGAATGTATACTGAAAGTATCGCACAAGTTTTGTAAATCAAAGTCAGTGAGAGAAGAGATAGGTTATCAAATTCATACTAAAACAAGTGATAGAGTGAGTTGTCAAAAATAGGATAAGTGAATGCAAATATCCGTGCCATATTTAATCCCTTGCTTGAAATCAGGATATATTCGACTAAAGTGGAAACATAAAAATAGTATCCATCTTTATAAATGTTTTAAGAAATTCAGAAAAATCATATATTTCTGTACCAAAACAGTAATCTTTAAAATTCCATTATTTTTTTTCACATTAAACAAACAGCAGACTAAGATAGATAGAAATAATTAAGGGGAGTTTATCGTTTAATAGAGAACAAAACTATGAAAATTAACATAAAAACCATAGAACCCTCCCAGTCCCACATCACAAATATTCTCTCTATCTAATCTTCCCACATTTTATCGGAAAACGAAGAGAGCCCACAAGAAAGAAAGCAAAAATAAATAACCAAAAAACACTTTCCATATTCAAGACATAACCCACTTATTTTATTTTTCTTGGCAACCAAACAACATTTAAAAATTTATTAAAAAAAAACCCAAAGAGAGATAGATAGTTTTAGACATAGTTACAGGGCCGTTGGCTTCGGAGTCTTCAAACATCCAGCGTTGATCTTTGGGGATGAGAGAAAGGTCCTGGCATCGAACCTGGAAACGAGGAAACGAAATTCTTCGAATCGATGGCTTTGATAATGACAAGGGAAAACCAACAAATGGGTTTTTGATAATGCCACTGCTACTGTTCATGTGGGAAGAATAAGAACGAGAAGAAGCAGATGAAGAAGCGAACGTGACCGAAGATGAAACGCAGAGTATCACCATCTCTCTCTCTCACTTTCTCTTGGGTTCTCTCTGTTTCGATAAATGGATAAGCCATGAGCGTAAATAGCAAAAAAAAAGTTTTTTTTTTTTTGGGTGAAACAAACACAGAAAGGGTTGCAACACAAAATTACACAACTCCACTCAAAAGTTACCACAATTCTATCCAAAAATTATAGTAACTTTTAAGAGAAGGTGTGGTAAGTTATATTACACATAATACACTCTCTTAAATAATATGGGACAATTATCCATTCTTTTTTTTTTTTAAAATAAACACACATACAAGGAAAAAGGAAAGGGGTTCTAACACAAAGATATATCACAACTAAGGGTAATTATCAATGATGTTTTATTTGTTGCCTAAACTTCAAATTTAATAATTACTAGTCACTGACCCATGCGATGCACAGAAAAATTATTGACTTTGGAAAAAAAAAACTAATAATGAGTAAATAGACATTTTGCTAGATAGTATTTTTTTTTTTTAAATGAAAAAATATTTAACTTCTATACTTTTTCATAGTTTAGAAGTGTTGTCTAATATTGAATGTTATTGAGTTGCAAGTGCATAGTTACCGAAACCTATAAAATAATTTACAATTCTTAAATTAATAAAGCAAAACACTCAATATACACACACTCAAAACTAATATAAACTGCAAACATATAAACAAAGACCATAATATGAGGAAGACACACTAAATTTCAAATTTAAGTAGCAATATGACTTTCTCATAGTAATAACAATATAAACAATTCAAAACATGGAACAATATCAAAATTATAATACCTTATTCTATTATCTTTTATGTTAAATCCAAACAAATAATTAATTGAAATTAATCCAAACAAATAATTAATCAACCAAAAATCATAGCTTTTAATAGGAAAACAAAAAATCACATAAACCTAAATAAAAAGCATTTAAGGTGAAGAATTAAGATCAAACTTCAAAATTTATAGAATCCCCAAATTCTACTTCAAAAACAAACCAAATTCAACAAATTTATATATAACATACCAAATAAAAATTTATCGTTCCCTAAACTGGAAGACAGGTTGCAGCTTTGATTTTTCTCCAAAAAGTAGAGATGTTTTATCTGCCATGTACAATAAAAGAAAAAATAATTAGTAGAAATTTCAATCCAAAAACCAAACCCACGAAAACAATGTTAATATAAATATGGAGATTAATCCAAATACTCAAAAGAAAATCAATTTTAAACATAACAAAAGAATAAGATAGAAAGAAAATCTTAGATATAAACAAATATCCACGTATGTTGAATTGAAATTTTATTAATATAACAATATAAAAAAAATCGACATAAAATTCATTAATCAAAGAAGAAATTTGAATTAGATTGCTTGCATTTTTTTTTTTTATGTTAGTCTCTGTTTTTTGCTTCGATTTTATATAAATATATATATATAGAGAGAGAGAGAGAGATTATCAACATTTGAGATTTTCTCCTTGTTAAGTTTGGATTAAAAAAATAATTTTGTTTAAAAAAAATGGTAATAATGAATTTGAGTTTAAGTTGACTTGTTAGAGAGACAGAGTTTTACTCCTTTTTAAAATTGGACTAAACAGAAATAATTTTATTTAAATATTGTGCTATCGTGGAAAATTATGTGAGTTTCAAAGGTTTTGGTTATATATATATATATATATATATATAGACTAGGCGCTAACTATGCGACGCACGGGATAGTTTATATCATATCATATATCATATCATCATATATACTATATACTAATATAATAAAAGTTGGGATTAAAAGTCGTGATTGCGCCGAATGGCTATACCAAATTGTAGAAATTTTTTTAGATTTAAAAAAAAATAAATATAATTTTTTTTGTTCTTATCTTCTTCTTCTATAATTTCTAAGTTGATAAAAATATTAATTTAATTACAATCGAAACTCTTCATCTAATCTTTTTTTTTATTTAAATTAAATTATCACGTGTAACAAAAAACAACATAGTACACGTAAAATTTAAAAAAAATATATGCAATAATCTTTATCTAATCCTTTATTTTTATTTGAATTATATTACTACGTGTAAAAAAATAAAAATAAAAATAAAAACAAAAAATAAAAAAAAACATAGCACACAATTTAAAAATAAAAAGCAATGTATTCAACTACATATTCAATGTATTCAACCAATATGACACTTTTGCTTTTTTTTTTTTTTTTTTTTTACATAATTACTTCTAATTTTTTTCATTCAATCTATATGACTTTTTTTTTTTTTTTTTTGATAAACATACATCCTAAGTTAATTCTTCTTCTCTTATAATTCCTAGAATGATTAGAAATCTAAATTCTTCACAATTGAAAATTCTCTCTCTCGCTCTCTCTCTCCACCAAATTGCAAAAATTTTGTTAATTTTTTTAAAAAAACATAATTTTTTTGTTCTTATCTTCTCATCCTATAATTTCTAAGTTGATAATTTAATTACAATCCAAATTTTTCATCTAATCATTTTCTTATTATAATTTATAAGTTGATAAATAATATCAATTTGATTACTGTAGGACCAAATTTGATATCCTAGCCCAACACGTGGATGGACTTAAGCCCAAAAAGCCCAAAACAACGAATTTGTAGAGAATGGGTTAGAAAATTTGGCTTGGGTTGATCGAACAATGAGTTAAATAGGTTTGATGACAAAAAGATGAAAATAGACAACTGTAATATGAAGAAAAAAAACGTCCTCGACGAAGCCCGAGGACTCTGGTTCTTATGTATAGTTCTTAGGTAATGTTACAAGTTTGATTGCAGATTGATACAATGTTTATTTCCTGAATTTTTCGATCCCCTTATCTTACTCCTTCTTTCTCCTTTTATATTGTTTTCTCCTTCCATTTCCAACTTCCACGTGCACTCTAGACGGTTCATCTGGATACTTGTCCCATCTGCACTTCCTATAAGTCCTCATGTAGTAGCTGTAAAGCTGAAAACCACTGTTCAGACATCACCTCCACATTAATGTGGCCAAAAAGTTAGTTGTAGTACATTTAATGCGAAGGCAGCAGCTTTCTTCTAAGATATTTCGAGACTCCTCCTTATCTGATGTCTTTGCAATGCCTGTCTGCTCTAACTGAATTTTTGGGATGCTAATAAACCATCTTATAGGTCCTCGACTTTGTCTAGCTGAGGACCCTTTCATCCTTGGCGAGCTCTTTTGAGCTATCATGACCAAACCCCACATTTTATTCATCAACGCAGTCTCTTCTAACGAAGACTTCTCCTCCTCAGGCAGATCCTTGTTCTCGGCTTGGGCCATAAGCCCAATATATGGATAAATAATGAACTTCTAGGCCCAAAGGCCCTACAATAGCCCCTCGAGATTCTCCTTTCTGGCTCCTCGGGAAAAAAGGAGGATTTCGATGTCCCTAAATTAGGTCCATGCCCATTTCACCCTTCCTCTGCTTATGAAGATGCCCTTTTGTCTGCCCAAGACACGCTCCTAGCGTTGCAACATTCAAAACGCATCCTCATTAAATTCTAGCAATTCTTTGTCCCCCACGTTCTACGACATGATGCGAATCCTAAGGTTGAGGGCTTCGTTGGGAATTGAGAAACTTTCCCACTCTCTGCTCTCTCCTTGGTATAAATATCTCTTAAATCAACTTCTTTTCTCACTTTAGCATTCACTTCATTCTAGCGCACATACCTTGAACCTGCACACACCTTTTCAACTCACCTAAGCCCTTACAAATACTAAAGACTTGTCTAAGGACACCTTTATTCTTTCCGTAAGTCTTCTTGAACTTTTACTCTTTAATTTTCTACACATTCCTCTTTTCTTCACGTTCTTTCTTTTTCTCCTCAGTTCTAACTCTTTTCTCAATCTCTTTAGTTTTCCCAGCCTTTTCTAAAAATGGGTAGATTTAAGAGCTTAGTAAATTCCAAGGAGGGGATAGAAAACTTTAGGGCTCGTTATAAGATCCCTCCAAGAGTAGGCATTAGCTACTGTAGTGAGGGTCAATGGCACGAGGATAGGCAAGTCGGGGAGGTAGTAATCCTGATGATTGCCTTCATAAAAGAAGGGATGAAAATCTCCATGGGTGGAGTCACTAGAGACTACCTTAGAGCTCATAGGTTGGCTCTCACTTAGTGTGCCCCTAATATGTTTAGGATCTTAGGCTCCGTGGATACCCTCAATGAAAAAATGGGTTTAGGTCTAACCCACCACGATATCAATTAGGTCTATAACCTTCACCATCTAAAGAGGCAGGGGTACTACTTGAAATCAAGGCATCCCGAGGTTAAGCTCATCCAATGCCTTCTCGAATCCATCAAGGGGCTGAACAAATATTTCCTGATCTTGTCAGGGGAGTGGAGTGATGGTCTCCTTTGCCCAACGAGAGACGGAGAACTAGGTGGGGTACTAGGTCTAGGGTACTCATTTATAAGTCATTTCTTTGATTCGCTATATTTTCATATCTGATAAAATTCTATTTCCCTGATGGATTTGCAGACAAACGCACTACTGAACCGAATTTTAGCTTGGTCAACAAGGAAAGCTTAGATAAAATACTCCGCGCTGAGGTCTTTGTACTCGACGACGGCCAATTACGAGCGGCTCACATAATCCTAGGGTATAAGCCGATCTCGTCCAGCTTTCAGGCACCGAAGTGCGTGATCAGAGCCAGAGACCCCCATCTTCACCGCATCAGTGTAGCTGTCCCCAGCTTTCTCCTTCCTGAGGGTGTCCCCGTTCCAGAAGGCACCTTCTCAACCCAAATCGTCCAAGAAAGTGATCTTCTCATTCAATCGATCCCGGAGGGTATTCCTAGAGCAGATCTCCCCTTCCAACACACAACTGGTGCATCTAGTACTTCTAAACCTACCGATAAAGAAGAAGTAGTTAAAGTATTAGAGTTCGAGGACGAATTTGAGGCCTTCAACTGACCTTTGTCCCCAGAAGCTTTAACCCCTGATCTCGACCCACCATTCTCACCACTACTTAACAAAATAGGGATACAACGAAAACCCAAGTCCAGCTTAATGGACTTGATAGAGTCCCAATCGGGGAGGAATGCACCGGTGAAGACTGCCTAGACTAAGTGCCCCACTCCTCCACCTGCTTTGCCCCTCCCACTTGGACCAGCTGGCCTGAAGAGGAAAAGGGAGAGTAAAGGCAAGGAGGTGGTGGATACTAGTAAATCCCTCCCCCCTCAAGAGGACGAGGCTCAAAGGGTGGCCAAGCAAGCCAAAGTGGGGTAGAGCGGTGCTGAAAGGAGAGGTGACATCCAGGCTGAGCCCTCAGCTTGGCTTCTCACACCAATGCTAGATGGGGCCCCTCTATTAGCCAACGCCTCCATTAGGGACTTCCAAGGAGGAAAAGCTGGTTATGTGGCCGATGCTGTGGAGCACGCTTTACTGCTCCCTAGGGACATGGCCGAGCTGTGGTCCATGAGGAGGCATAAGGTTTTCCTCAGTCTCAAGAGATACCTGGCCATGTTATGATCTCTTCTTTTCTTTTCCCTCTTAGTTTACTTCCTTAACTTTCCTTTTCCAAATATCATTTCTCTCTTTGGCAAGTTGTTCAAGCCTCCTTCCGAGCAAAAGAAATGACCAACTATTGTTATCTGCAGATGAAGGAAGAGGAAGGAAGGCGTATCGCCGCTATGAAGGCCTTTCAGGTGGCCGACAAAAGCCTCTAAGAGCACAAGAAGATGCTATAGGAGGAGCAAAAGGAAAGAAAATACGTAACAGCCGCCCTTCAAAATGTTGAAAAGCAAGCTGAGAGCCAAAGGCAGCTGCTGCGCAATGCCAAAGAACAGCTGACCTCCTCTAAGAACCAAATTGCCGCATTGAAAAAGAAATTGGAGGAGGTTGAGAAAGCTAAGGCTTTAGCAGAGAAAGATAGGGATGAGGCAAAGAAAGCCTAGGATGAAGTTGAGCAGCATGAGTACAACGTCGAGGTGGCAGAGACTGAGGAAGCCCTTAGGGCCAAGGTCCCTGCGGTATGTAGGACGTACTGTACCCTAGTATGGGACAAAGCCCTCAATCAAGCTGGGGTTGAGGTTTCTTCTGTACTTAGGAAAGTAGAAAACATCTACTACCCCCCAGCTATACGCCCTGTAGGCTCTTCAGATTCCAAGGTTGACCCAGTATCTTCGGAGGCTGGCGAAAATCAAGGTAGCCCATCCAAAGCTCCTTCTATAGTCAACCTTTCCTCAAAGGGGGCATAGCCGGCCGAGGACACCACAAGAGCAGAGGATGCCCACAAAGAAACAACCCAAAACACCGAACTGCCTCCACCTGTTCCAAAGGATCCCTCCCAGGAAAAAGGAACTTCTCAGAATATGGAATTGGTATTGGCGACTCTTGCCATACCTCCAAAAGAAGATCCCAAGGACAAGGCCCATGAGCCTACCACAGCAGCAGATACTCAACTTCCTAAGGATGCAAAAGAAAAACTTGTAATAAAAATGAAAAAATAGATTACCTTTCTTTTTTTTTGTAAGCAACTTGCCTTTTTGTACTTGATCTGCCTTGATTTAAGGCTATTATTAATGAAAATTATGGGCGCTTTCTTTCTTTTTCGCTGTGGCTTATATATTGAAGTTAGCATGATTTTTTTTTTTTATCTAACATTTAACGAAAGTAGTGATAAAATAGAACTTCCCTCATTAATCTACTCGAGTGACAGAAAATTTCTCCTATTTCACATGATCTACAGCAATAATAAGTAAAATTTACTAAGTCCACACCTCGATAAGGGGTAATTCCAATTTCAAGAACATACTCCACCGCAATACTTGCATATAGTTTCAAATATGATCTGTTCCCTACTTATTGGTAATTTTAAAGGAGCAAAAGGATAATTATCTCTTGAAAAAATATAAGTAATCCTGTAAATGCTTTAAGTGATGCTCATGAGTGTTTCATTATGACTCTTGTTGTAGTGAAGATCATTACTGTTTGAAGTGGTTTTACTTGACATAGAAGTCTTCAATAAGGGATTTACCTTAACTTTGTAATCCAAGAAGTCTTCAATAACTAAGGCTTAACTCTGACCCTTAGCAATTTGATAGAAAACATTGATCCAACCAAAGTATGTGGTCCAAGGATCCAGGCACAAGCAAGGTCTAGTTCAATACTTAGAACAATGATTAAAATTTATCAATTTTCCCAAGGCACGTGGTCCGAGGAGCCAGGCATGGCCAAGATTCAGTTTGATACTTAGATAGATACCAAGGAGTATTAATTTTCCTAAAGCAGATGGTCCGAGGAATCAGGCATAGTTAAGATTTTGTTTAATACTTAAAATAATGACTAAAAGTTATCAATTTTCCCAAAGCATGTGGTCCGAGGAGCCAAGCATGGCCAAGGTTCAGTTTGATACTTAGATAGACGCCAAGAAGTATTAATTTTCCCCAAGGCATGTGGTCTAAGGAGCCAGGCATGGCCAAGGTTCAGTTTGATACTTAGATAGATACCAAGGAGTATTAATTTTCCCAAAGCAGGTGGTCCGAGGAACCAGGCATAGCTAAGGTTCTGTTTAATACTTAAAATAATGACTAAAAGTTATCAATTTTCTCAAGGCATGTGGTCCGAGGAGCCAGGCATGGCCAAGGTTCAATTTGATACTTAGATTGATGTTAATAACATATGACACATAATACAACAAACTCAAATAGGGTGAAGGAAGTCTTTATTAATAGTAATACCTATTAAGGTTATTTACATTCCAAGAATGTGATACAGCTTTTTCCTCTAAATCCTCCTGATAATTGGCACCTATTCCGGTCGTCAATGTGATACGATATGGTCCTTCTCAGTTGGGTCCCAACTTTCCCCATGCTGGATTCTCTGCCGTTCCTAAGGCTTTTCTTAAGACCAAGTCTCAAACTGTTAATGGCCTTAACTTTACGTTGGCATCATACCCCTGTTTAAGCTTGTTTTGATAGTAGGCCAATTGGACCATGGTGCTTTCTCTCCGTTCTTTAATTAAATCCAAGCTCCTCTCCAATAGCTCATCGTTTTTGCTTGGAATGAAGGAACTTGATCTCAACATAGGGAATTCGATTTCTAGAGGGATAACAGCCTTGACCCCATAAGTCATAGAGAAAGGCGTCTCCCTTGTGGACCTTCGAGGTGTAGTTCAATAGGCCCACAGGACATAAGGTAGCTCTTCTACCCATTTCCCCTTTGCATCATACAGTCTCTTTTTAAGTCCATTTACTATGACTTTGTTGACAGCCTCGGCCTGCCCATTTCCTTGTGGATACACCGGAGTGGAGTACTTATTCGTTATGCCTAGGTCACAGCAATATCTTCTGAAGGCTTTACTATCAAATTGAAGTCCATTGTCTGAGATGAGAGTTCGAGGGACTCCAAACCTGGTGACAATATTTTTTCAAAGGAATTTTTTGACATCCACATCCCTGATATTCACCAGAGGTTCAGCTTCAACTCACTTAGTGAAGTAATCCATGTCGACCAACAAATACCTCTTATTCCCTGTTGCCTTAGGAAAAGGCCTCATAATATCCAAGCCCCACTGAGTAAAAGGCCAAGGGCTAGTTAAGGGATTAAGGACTCCTCCAGGTTGGTGAATGTTTGGTGCAAATTTTTGGCATTGGTCACATTTCTTTACGTAGTCTTGTGCTTCCCTCTGCATGTTTGGCCACTAGTAGCCTTGTGTTAGGACCCTGTGAGACAGAGATCTGCCTCCGGTGTGGCTTCCATAAATTCCTTCGTGCAATTCTTCTAGGAGCAGCTTAACTTCTTCAAGGCGTATGCACAACAGATACGGGCCGAAAAAAGATCTCTTATATAGTTTATGGTCCTCAGACAGCAAAAAACGAGGAGCTTTACTTCGCACCTTGTCAGCTTCGGATTTATTCTTAGGCAAAACATCTTCCTTAAGGAATAGCACAATAAGGTCCTTCCAGCTAGGCCCCAACCGTATTTGGTGAACCCGAACCACACTTTTTCCCACTTCAGAAGATTTTCCCAAGTCCTCCACAAGGATTACCCGAGGTAAGCCCTGTGCCGAGGAGGTTGCCAGTGTGGCGAGAAAGTCCGCATGTGCATTCCTACTTCTAGGAACTTGTGATAAAACAAAAGACTTAAATCCAGATTGCAAGTGTCTAACC
Organism: Quercus lobata; assembly: GCF_001633185.2. NCBI lineage: Eukaryota > Viridiplantae > Streptophyta > Magnoliopsida > Fagales > Fagaceae > Quercus > Quercus lobata. The sequence goes on along the minus strand of NC_044911.1, from coordinate 24,688,037 downwards.
TGGCCCAAATATTCCTGCATTTTGGGATCTCTTGCCTCCAACTTCCCTTGGACTTGGCCTATTACTAGCCTTGAATCAAAGAAAATCTCCACCGTTTTTCCTCCCATCTTCCGAACCATGGTCATCCCTACCAATAAAGCTTCGTACTCAGCTTCATTGTTCTTAGCCGAGAATCCCAATCTTAGGGACTTTTCAATTGTGATCCTCTCTGGAGATATCAAAACGAGTCCCACCCCAGATCCTCTTTGGTTAGCTACACCATCAACGTAGACCATCCATGGTAGGGGCTCTTGCAAGGAGATTACGCCAACCGATTTTTCATCCATGTTTCACTCTTTTAATTCATCTTCTAATGGTGTTTCGGCAAACTCGACCACCAGGTCGACGAGGACTTGACCCTTGACGGAGGTGCGGGACATATATTTGATATCAAAAGCCCCTAGGATCGTGCCCCATTTAGCAACTCTCCCTGTATAGTCAACGCTCCAAAGTAAAGATCTAAACGAGAGCTGGGTCAAAACAACAACTGTGTGTGATTGGAAATGATGGGGGAGCTTACGTGTGCCATGCACCACTGCCAAAATGGCCTTTTCCAGTGGTAAGTAACGAACCTCGGCTTCATATAATGACTTGCTCATGTAATAAACCGACCTCTGTACACCACTATCTACCTGAATTAACACCAAACTCACCGCATGAGATGCCACTGTGATGTAGGCAAACAAAACTTCATCTTCCTCGAGACTAGACATGATGGGCGGCCGAGACAAATATTCTTTCAACTGCTGGAAAGCTAAGACGCATTCCTCGGTCCATTCAAACCCCTTCCACTTGTTTAACAACTTAAAGAAAGGTCTACACTGGTCAGCTGACTGAGAGATGAATCGGTTTAAGACAACAGTCATCCTAGTTAACTTTTGGACTTCTTTTGGATTCCGAGGTAGTTGCAAGTTGTTGATTGCCTTAATCTGGTCGGGATTAACTTCAATTCCATGGTGTGTGATCATGTAGCCTAAAAACTTGCCTAACCCGACACCAAAAGAACACTTGGAAGCATTAAGTCGTAGTTTGTGTTTCCTCAAGATATCAAAAATATTCCTGAGATCATTGACATGCTCGGACTCTGCCTTACTTTTTACTACCATATCATCGATATAAATTTCAATGCTTTTCCCTAACTATGGTTCAAACATCTTGATCATCGTCCTGATCATCGTCCTGGTCATCATCCTTTGGTAGGTAGCCACTGTGTTCTTCAAACCAAATGGCATCACTTTATAATGGTAGTTTTCTATAGAAGTGACAAAAGCTGTCATCTCTTGGTCATCCAAGGCTAAAGGTATCTGATGGTACCCTTGAAAGGTATCTAGAAAGCTCATTCGAGGATGGCCCATAGTTGTATCTACCAACTGGTCAATCCAAGGCATAGGAAAAGGGTCCTTTGGGCAGGCTTTGTTCAAGTTCATAAAATCTACACATACACACCACTTCCCCGTCTTCTTCTTAACCACTACAGTGTTAGCCAGCCATTCAGGGTAAAAAAACCTCTTTAATAGCCCTAGCCCACTTAAGTTTCATCACCTTGTCCTTTACAGCATCTAAATGCTCCTTGGATGAACGCTGAGGTAGTTGTTTCCTAGGGGTGACAAATGGATTGACATTTAGATGATGGCAAATGAAGCTCAGATCCACTCCCAGAGTCTCGTAAGCATTCCAAGCGAATACGTTAACGTTCTTCTTAAAAAAGACTACCAACTCCTCTTTCTCCCGAGGTGACAACTGAGCTCCAACCTGAAAAAACTTTTCTAGATCGTCACCAATGGGGAATTTCTCCAAATCCTCACACGATAGGCCCCTTCGCAGGTAATTCCAGAGACTTTGACTGCTATAAACCTTCTTTGACTGTGGCCGATGACTCAGCTGTTGGCTGATGCAAAATTGCAGACACGAGGCACTACCTAGCTATAGATTGGTTCCTTACCAGTTCCTCAACCCGGTCTCCAAACAGATACTTAACCTTTTGATGTAGAGTTGAAGAAACGACACCCAAGGTATGAAGCCAAGGTCTAGAGATAATGGTTGTGTAGAGGGAGTATGCATCCACCACTATGAAGTCCACTTCCACCACTTCTGAAACAGCCTGTATAGGCAACCTAATTTGGCCTTTCGGGGCAACAAGCTTCCCATCAAAACTTACCAAAGGCAAATCGTAAGCTGTCAGGTCTTCAGGTTTCAAGTTCAGTCCTTTGTACAAGTCAGGATACATGACTTCTACATAACTGCCCTAGTCCACCATTACCCTCTTCACATCATTCCCCCTATTCGAAGGGTGACCACTAAAGCGTCATCATGTGGTTGGATAGTTCCGATCTTGTCTTCATCTGAGAAACTCAATGAAGGTCAGATCTCCAATCTAGCTCTCTTCGGCTCGGAGTTGGGGTCCCCGGCCGGTGACCTAGCCACAGACATCACCCTGGCAAGTTGAGAGTCAGTCCTCCCAGGTGCAGCAAATATGACAATGATTATGCCTAACAGGGGCCTTGAAGAAGCATTCCCCTGAGCCCCTAATCTTGACTGGTCCCCCCTTGTCTGTTGGGTCGGTACAGAAATTGTTGCAACTTCCCCTCCTTTACCAGTTGTTCCAGATGGTTCCACAATGTTTGATAATCCTTAGTGGTATGTCCTTGGTCTTGGTGATACTGGCAATGGAGGCTTTGGTTGCGCCGTAAAGGATCTCCATTCATCTTGTTTGGTCATTTGAAATATGGCTCATTCTTGATCTTCTCTAAAACTTGATGCACCGGTTCTCGGAACACGGTGTTTACCACTTGTGGGGCTACAAGCCCAGATTGTCTGGCAAAATCTCGTTGGGGTCTGTTATTATTGTAGCGTTACGACCTGAAATCCCTCATCTTTTGAGGGATAACCTTGCCCTTCCCTTTATCTTGCAGCTGGTCTTCCTCAACCCTCTTATACTTGTCAATCCGATCCATGAGTTGACGTATACTGGTAACAGGTTTCCCCATCAAAGACTTCCTTAAGTCGTGCTCGACAGGCAGGCCGAGCTTGAAAGTACTGATGGCCACGTCTTTAAAATCACCCTTTATCTCGTTGAACATCTCCCAATATCGGTCCAAGTATGTTTTCAGAGTCTCCCTCTCTCATGGACAAAGATAACAAAGAAGCCAAAGGACAAGGAGCTCTGCTGCATGTAATAAAACGGGACCCAAACATTTGAGTGAGTTCCTTAAAGGAACCGATGGAACCTACCTTCAGACCATCAAACCACCTCATTGCCATAGACCCTAAACTGGATGGAAAAACCTTACACATCAAGGTTTTGTTCTTGGAATGGACAGTCATCTTTTGATTAAAGTGGCTAACATGTTCAACAAGGTCTGTTATGCCGTTATACAAGGTGAAAGTGGGTTGAGTGAGCCGCCGAGGAAGTCTCCCTTCCTCAATCTAACCGGTGAAGGGTGATTTGGAAATTTGGTTGAGTGCTTTACTCATAGCGTCATTTACCAGGCCTCTAAAAAATGAACTATTGTTTCTGCGTTCATGGTGGTAATCTTTGTCATATGAGAAAGATTCACTGGGGGGAGTTCTTGACCTTTGTCTATAGTCTTTGTCCTTCTTATCATCGGAAGAGTAGTCAGAATTGGAAGGAGCTCGCCTTCTGTGCTCATGGCGTAAGCTTCTCTTTAGGTGATAAATCTCCTTCTGCATGTTTTTGTTATTTTTCTCTTGAGAGACATGGTTTTTACCTCGAGACTGAGTCTTACTGGTGTGGGTAGTGTGTACACTTCTCTCCTGGTCTCTCCTCAAGTTCACAGAAATGATCTTGATGTTGAGAGCCCATAGATTCTACTGGATTTGGACCTGAACCTACCATTGTGCAACATCTAACTCACTATCGCACCAGTATTCCCACAGACGGTGCCAATTTTAAGGACCAAATTTGATATCCTAGCCCAACACGTGGATGGACTTAGGCCCAAAAAGCCCAAAACAATGAATTTGTAGAGAATGGGTTAGAAAACTGAGCTTGAGTTGATCAAACAACAAATTAGATAGGTTTGATGACAAAAAGATGAAAATAGGCAACTGTAACATGAAGAAAAAAACATCATCGACGGAGTCCGAGGACTCTGGTTCTTATGTATAGTTCTTAGGTAACATTACAAGTTTAATTGCAGATTGATACAGTGTTTCTTTCCTGAATTTTTCGATCCCCTTGTCTTACTCCCTCTTTCTCCTTTTATACTGTCTCCTCCTTTCATTTCCAACTTCCATGTGCACTCTAGACAGTTTATCCATACTTGTCCCATCAGCACTTCCTATAAGTCTTCATGTAGTAGCTGTAAGGCTGAAAACCACTATTCAGGCATCACCTCCACATTAATGTGGCTAGAGAGTTAGCTGCAATGCATTTAATGCGGAGGCAGCAGCTTTCTTCTAAGATATTTCGGGACTCCTCCTTATCTAATGTCTCTGCAATGCTTGTCTGCTCCAACTGAATTTTCGAGATCGTCATCCTTTCATCCTCGACGAGCTCTTTTGAGCTATCATGACCAAACCCCACCTTTTATTCATCAGTGCAATCTCTTCTGATGAAGACTTCTCCTTCTCAGGCAGATCCTTGTTCTCGACTTGGGCCATAGGCTCAATATACGGATAAATAATGAACTTCTAGGCCCAAGGGCCCTACAATTACAATCCAAAATCTTCAACTAATCCTTTTTTTTTTTTTTAATTTAGACTAGTTGCTAACCCATACGAGGCACGAGGTAGTTAAATAAAAATAATTAATCAACCTCACAATAAAAGAAAAGGCTAAAGGAATCGATAAGAGGTTGATTTGTCCATCAAGAAAAAACCTAAAAGAAGGAAAAATAAATAAATAAATAAAAGAAAGGGAAAACTATTTGCCTAGAATTGCAACTGTTTGTATGTTTACCTGGCTTGGCTTAAAGCTAAAATCCAAATTTAATTTTGCAACAATAAAAACATACAACTTCATATTGATTGTAAATCAACCTCACTACACGAATCTAATTTTCACTCTACTGTATTTTTGGAGATCATGCTCCTAAACATTCAATGTGTCAAGAATTTCAATAAACACTATTGCCACATCTATCTTTGTTCTAGACATTTAATTTACACATAAGCCAATAGCAACTACAATTAGACAATCTTGACCCAAGAATTCTCCTAAAATCTCATTTCTTTCCTTTAAACCTGCACATCAAAAGTGATTTCTAGCAAATATTACATTTACACAAAATCTAAGCAACCTAACTCACCTTACATCTTATAATTAAGCTAATGAAATCTTATAATTTCATTTTACGACTACAGCGTCTCACTCATTAAAAGGTTGTACTCAATGCACAAAAATTTTGCTCATTAAAATGCATATGAGTAGGTTTTGCCTTTCGTAGTTATGTGCTCTTACTACGCAAAAAAATAAATAAATAAATAAAATTAAAATAAAAAACACCTTAGACTTTCTTGGATTTTGACATCTTATAACATTGCACATCATCAAACAAAATCAGCATGAGATAATGTTATTTTCTATGAAGTGAACAAATCTGAAACAAAATTAATGCGTAAAATTCTAAATAGAATTACAATTCAACCGAGCATCAATAATTGCATGAATTAAAAACAAAAGATTCAAAAGCAGAACTCAAAGCTTTTTGTCATATAAGCAAAATCACAAATTCTCTTTTCAAATAGCCTGCATTTCCTATATTTTTTTACAATAATTGAAAGAATAAAAAGAAAAAAAGCTCTAATTTATTTTGATTCAACTGCATGTTAGGAGGATATTATTCTTAGTAATATCATGGTTTACAATTTTGTCAACATGATTCACACACACACACACATGTGAAAAGAAAGAAGCGAAAGGATGGTAGTCATATCCATAAACTATAATGTGATCACTTAATTTAGTGCCATTGAGGAGTGAGGACCCATTCTCTAGCAATAAATTCATCAAAAAACTGATATGCATCTTCGACTAACATTGTTCTATAATTTTTTGAACTTTTATACTATTATTTTGGAATTTTCTAAACTAGGTTGTGTAGGGATGGATTTGGAACGAAAATTTATTTTCCTCTCTTTTTTGGCCTTTCCCGACCAATTTGGCTAGAAATCAACCCGGAATGACTTTTTATAATTTTTCGAATTTTTATACTATTTTTTTGGGAATTTTCTAAATCGGGTTGTGTAGGGACGAATTCAGAACGATTTTTTTTTTCCTCTCTTTTTTGGCCTTTTACGACCTAGATTGGCTAGAAATCAACCCGGAATGACTTTTTTGAATTTTTTGAATTTTTATACTATTTTTTGGGAATTTTCTAAACAGGGTTGTGTAGCAACGGATTCGAAACGAAAATTTTTTTTCTTCTCTTTATTGAACTTCCCTATCCCGGTATGGCTTGAAATTAACCTGGAATGAAGTTTTATAATTTTTTGAATTTTTATACTATTTTTTGGGAATTTTCAAAACCGGGTTGTGTAGGGATGGATTCAAAACGAAAATTTTTTTTCCTCTCTTTTTTGGCCTTTCCAAACCTGGTTTGGCTAGAAATTATCCCAGAATGCTGTTTTATAATTTTTTAAATTTTTATACTATTTTTTTGGAATTTTCTAAACTGGGTTGTGTAGGGACAGATTTAGAATGACATTTTTTTCTTCTTCTCTTTTTTGGCCTTTCCCATCCCAGTTTTGCTAGAAATCAACCCGGAATGATGTTTTATAATATTTTGAATTTTTATAATTCTTTAGGAATTTTCTAAACCGGGTAGTGTAGGGATAGATTCGGAACAAAAAAATTTTTCTTCTCTTTTTTGGCCTTTCTTGTCCCGGTTTGGCTAGAAATCAACCTGGAATGATGTTTTATAATTTTTGAATTTTTATACTATTTTTTGGGAATTTTCTAAACCGGGTTGTGTAGGGACGGATTTGGAACGAAATTTTTTTTCCAATCGTTTTTGGCCTTTTCCAACCCGGTTTGGCTAGAAATCAACCTAAAATGACTTTTTATAATTTTTTGAATTTTTATACTATTCTTTGGGAATTTTCTAAAAAGGGCTGTGTAGAGACGGATTCAAAACGAATTTTTTTCTTCTTCTCTATATTGAACTTTCCTATCTCGGTATGGCTTGAAATTAACCTGGAATGATGTTTTAGAGTTTTTTGAATTTTTATACTATTTTTTGGGAATTTTCAAAACTGGGTTGTGTAGGGACTGATTCGGAACGAAATTTTTTTTCCTCTCTTTTTTGGCCTTTCCAAACCCGGTTTGGCTAGAAATCATCCCGGAATGATGTTTTATAATTTTTTTAATTTTTATACTATTTGTTGGGAATTTCTTAAACCGGGTTGTGTAAGGACGGATTCGGAATGAAAATTTTTTTCTTCTCTTTTTTGGCCTTTCCCATCTCGGTATTGCTAGAAATAAACCTGGAATGATGTTTTTGGATTTTTATACTATTTTTTGGGAATTTCCTAAACAGGGAAGTGTAGGGACAGATTCGAAACGAATTTTTTTTCTTCTTCTTGTTTTTGGCCTTTCCTGTCCCAGTTTGGCTAGAAATCAACTCGGAATGATGTTTTATAGTTTTTTGAATTTTTATTCTATTTGTTGGGAATTTTCTAAATCGGGTAGTGTAGGGGCGGTTCGGAACGAAATTTTTTCTTCTTCTCTTTTTTAGCCTTTCCTGTCATGGTAAGAACGGAAATCGGAACGAAAATTTTTTTCTCTCTTTTTCAGCCTATCTCAGCCCGGTTTGGATAGAAATATTACAAGAATAATGTTTTTTTTTTTTAATTTTTTCGCTTTTTTTTTTTTTTGGAATTTTCTAGCCTGAATCGGGTAGGAACGAAATTTGTTTTCTCTCTTTCTCAACCTATCTCTGCCCAGTTTGAATAGAAATATTGTCGGAATGGCGTTTTTTAATTTTTCGAATTTTTTTTAATGAATATCACAGGTCGGGTAGGAACGGAATTCAAAACGAAAATTTTTTTCTCTTTCTCGACCTATCTTTGCTCGATTTGGATAGAAATATTGCCAGAATGATGTTTTTTTTTTTTTTTTTTTTTTTGAATTTTTGTGCTATTTTTTGGGAATTCTCTATTCCGGGTCAGGTAGGAAAGAAATTCGAAACGAAATTTTTTTTTTCTCTTTCTCGACCTATCTCAGCCCAGTTTGGATAGAAATAATGCTAGAATGATTTTTTTTAAATTTTAAATTTTTTTGCTATTTTTTTGGGAATTCACTATCCCGGGTCGGGTAGGAACCGAATTTGGAACGGAAATTTTTTTCTCTCTTTGGTGGCCTATCTCAGCTTGGTTTGGATAGAAATAATGCCGAAATGATTTTTTTTTTTTTAATTTTTTGGATTTTTTGGCTATTTTCTAGGGAATTCTCTATTTTGGGTCGGGTAGGAATGGAAAAAAAAAAAATTTCGTCCCGAATTCTATTCTTACCAGACCTGAAATAGAGAATTCCCAAAAAAAAAAACATCATTTTGTCATTATTTCTATCCAAACCAGGCTAAGATAGGCCGAGAAAGAGAAAAAAAATTTTCGTTTGGAATTCCATTCCTACCCAACCCTGGATAGAGAATTCCAAAAAAAATAGCAAAAATATTCAAAAAATTAAAAAAAACATTAATCCGGCATTATGTCTATCCAAACCGTGCTGAGATAGGCCAAGAAAGAGAGGGAAAAATTTACATTCCGAATTCCGTTCCTACATGACCCACGAAAGAGAATTCCCAAGAAAAATATCAAAAAAATTTAAAAAATTGAAAAACATCATTCTTGCATTATTTCTATCCAAACCGAGCTGAGATAGGTTAAAAAAAAAAAATTTCTTTTCGAATTCCGTTCCTACCCGACCCAAGATAGAAAATTCACAAAAAATAGCAAAAAAATTAAAAAAAATTAAAAAACACCATTCCGACATTATTTCTATCCAAACTAGGCTGAGTTATTTGTGTTTCGCGAGTATCTCACAGCTAAGGCCTTCCCGCAAGACACCCGTAAAACATTCTGTTCAACCAGACTGTACTATCTAATACACACTTTCTGTACCCACACTATATATATCCACATTACCCACAAATGATAAGGAGTCCTTCTGAGAGAAAACCCTAGCCAAACACCTTGAGAGTTAGAGATTATCATACCCATATATCTCTACACATATGCTTGTGGATTTCCTGAACTCCTACCTCTCCATTTCTATACCATTGAGAGGTTGATAGTCCAAACACTTACCACACCCTTTCAGAGTGTCAAGTGAGATTTTGGTGCTATTAGGAAGTATTGGAAGAAGCCAAGAATGGTAGATGCAACATGGAGCTTGTTGCGGGATCTGGAGAGCTAGACAAGACACGGTTCCAAGAAGCCTTATTGGAGTAGGAGCTTGGAGGGCTTAGGTACAGCGGGTAGATTAGATTTGGAGGGTCTCTTGCTAACCCATATATCCCAACTAATTGTCTAGTGGATCAATTACCGCTTGGAGGGCGGTAGAGAGGTTTTTCGCCGAGTTCTTTGGTTTCCTCTTCGATAATACATCAGTGTGTTATCTATGTTTGCATTCTTCTTTCCTACTCTTTTACATTTCATTTTACTATTGTGTTTATATGAATATGTGCTATAGTAGCTTGTTTGTTTATCCGCTCGCATTTACACTATTTCGCACTTAGAATTAAGTTAGTGTAAAATCTATCGAGTCGTAACTTTTATTTGGGGGGCTAAACAACTCTTGTGTTTTTAACACATTTTCGAGCTTTCAATTGGTATCAAAGCGGGGTACACTCGCTGTGATTTAAATACTTGAGTGTGTTCCTTGACCCTTTGTGATGGACCGGTCACAATCTCTTAATGCCCCACCATTCTTCGATGGAGGCAACTTTGCTTTTTGGAAGGTCCGAATGAGGGCTTTCTTGTATGTTATAGATGAGTCCGTATGGGATTCCGTTGAGAATGGGTATGTTAAACCCACAACTACCAAGTCCGAATAGGACAAGGCAGCTCTTGCATTAGCTAATGCAAATAGTAAAGCCATTAATGCTATATTCTATGGTGTGTCCCCTGATGAGTTTCACAAGATATCGCACATGAAGGAAGCTTGGATGATCCTTGAAACAACCTATGAGGATACCAAGAAAGTCAAGGACACGAAGCTTCAAATGCTTACCACCAAATTTGAAGAACTTAAGATGGGAGATGATGAGGCTTTCGACTCTTTCTATAGAAAGATCAATGAAATTGTAATTGCCAAACTCAATCTCGGAGAGAAGATTGAAGATTCAAAGGTGGTGAGAAAGATTTTGAGGTCTTTACCGGAGAGTTTCCGAGCAAAAGTCACAGCTATAGAAGAGAGTAAAGACTTGGATGAGATCAAAATCCAAGAGCTAATTGGATCTCTCCAAACGTATGAGCTGAGACTGCCTTTTCATAAATTGAGCAAATCACTTGCTCTTAAAACCATCACCGAGAGAATGGACAACTCCTTTGAAGAGGATGATCTGGAGAAGGAAGTATCATTCCTTGCAAAGAACTTCCAAAATTTTCTGAAGATGAAAAATGGTGGGAAGCCTTTCAACAAAGGGAAGTTTTCATCTTACAAGGGTGATAGGAAGGAATTCAAGAAGAAAGATGAGAAGGAGCCTCAATCTACTAAAGGAATCACTTGCTTCGAGTGCAATGGACATGGACATGTCAAGAGAGAATGTCCTAATTATTTGAGAATGAAGGGCAAGGCATATGCCATAACTCTCAATGATTCGGATTCTTCCAATTCAGATTCAGAGGATAGCTGTGATGAAGAAGGAAATTTCTCAGCATTTATGACTATTGCTCATGTTGAACCTTCAGAGGACTTGAATTTGCTTGTGCAAGAACTTGGGGAGCATAGTGATGAGGAATCCATGGAAATTGTAGAAGAATTGGATGTTGAAGTAGATGAAGATACAGTCGGTCTTCGAGAGAACTACAACTCTCTCCTTGAGAAGTCGGGAGAGTATGCAAGGGTGGCCAAGGCGACTGTGAAGAAGATGAAGAAAGCGGAGGAGGACTATAGAAGTCTCTTAGTAAGATATAAGGAGGCCAAGAGTAAGATTGAGACGTTGAATGGTAAGTTAACCAAGGCTTACACAAAGGTGAAATTTCTTGAGCTTGAGGTGATTCAAGCAAATGCCAAAGTAGACCGAGTCTCTACCAAGAAGCTTGATAATGTCATCTCTTCTCAAAAAACTTTCTTCGACAAAACCGAGTTGGGATATACTAGAGAAAGTAGTTCGAGTGTCAAGGTAACCAAGGAAGTAAAGTTTGTGAAGGCCCACCAAAAGAAGTTGTACCGACTGTTGAGAAAGCAAATGTGGAAAAGAAGAAGAATATGGCTGACCAACGAGTGCTAAATAAGCCTTGCAACCAATCAACGGTCAGGTCTAAAGCCAAAGGGAGATCACCTCCAAAATCACAAAGAGGTCCAAGAATGAACCATGTATGCCATCATTGTGGACTTCAAGGATACACCAAACCTAATTGTCATAAGCTGAGAGCATTGAATAATGGGAGATTCTAGCCTTTTGCCCTTAGTTTTTAAAAAATTTAGCAATATGCCCCTATTTCGAAACTATATAGGGATATGCCCCTGTTTCGATACTCGATTACCTTAAGATCGAGTTTCAATGAAATACTCAATTCGTAGAAAATCGAGTTATGCCGAATAAAACTAAAATAAAAAAAATACAAAATAAAAAAAGCATGGAACTCGATTTTAGGGAAGTCGAGTTCAAAAACGCCACTATAGGGCTTTAAAACGTCACTATAGGGTTTAAAAACACCACTATAGGGCCCCTTGAACCTGGTATGGGGACTTATAAAAAATTTTTGCAGGAAAACGCCGCTATAGGGCTCTAAAACGTCACTATAGGGCCTAAAAACACCACTATAGGGCACCCAGAACAGGGCGATTACACTTATAAAATTTTTTTTGCAGGAAAACGCCGCTATAGGGCCTTAAAACATCACTATAGGGCTTTAAAACGCCACTATAGGGCACCCTGAATATGGGCCAATCACACTTATAAAAAAATTTGCAGGAAAACGCTGCTATAGGGCTTTAAAACGTCACTATAGGGTTTTAAAACGACACTATAGGGCTCTCTGAATATGGGGCAATCACACTTATAAAAAATTTTTTTGCATGGAACCCGATTTCCTGAAACTCGAGTTCCATGGAAATTTTTTTTTTTTTTTTTTTTTTTTTTTTTTTTTTTGAAGTTTGATCGGGCATAACTCGATTTTAGGATAATCGAGTATTGAAACAGGGGCACGCTCCTATATAGTTTGCAAACAGGGGTATATTGCCAATTTTTTTTTTTTTTAAATTAAGGGTAAAATGCCAGAATCTCCTTGAATAATGCTAGGGATCAAAGGTCAAGAGGACCAAGAGATGACAAGAGAAATTGGGCTGTTAGGTAACCAAGAAGTCAAAATGGAGATTCTGGTGTGATGGATGTAATGAAGATGATTGAGGCATTCACCACATGTTTGGCAAACTTCAACAGTAGGTTTGAAGGTCACAATTCATGTACCTAACCCTATAGGGATATCACCCCAAACGCACATGACGTATGGGTGAAGAGGGGTACTCATGCATGATTATCTCCTATGTCCATGCATCAATACTTCCAATGCTTAGGATCATAGGTTCATGCATCATATCATGCATTGCTTTCTATTTATATCATGTTTCTTTTACTAGTTTTGCTTTTACTTGTTATTGATCTTATTTTTCTTGTTATGTTTTTTAGTGTGTTCAAAATTCAAAAACCCATAAAAAATTGAAAAATCTTCAAAAAGTTTAATCGCTTGTGTTGTGTATATCACATGTGAGTTTGGCCTAGTACCTTCGTACTAATGGCGTAGTGCATTTACGAGTCTAACTTGTTATGTATGCACATTTATCTGTGTGGGAGAAATCTTGAAATCTATGTGTGATTGTTGTAAATAGATCTTCAAACTTGTCATGAATGATTGGTCAATAGTCTTGATGGTCTTGATACTTGCATAGACTTGTGCCTATATCTCTTCCCACTTTATTTTTTATATTTTTGCTATAGAACTCTCCAAATGTAAATCTCAAAATGAAAAGAGATAATGAGATGCAAAAGCCTATCGCATATACTAGTATTTGACTAGGAAAAAGGGAAAGCGACTTTTGTATTAAAATGTATGGTGCTCAAAAAGCCAAAGGCTAACTATACATGTTGAAATATCAAAAATTTTAAGCACTGATCTCAAAAAGAGATGTATAATCCAAAACGGATCAATTGGTATAATTTATGCAGAAGCCAAATGAAAAGCTTCTAAGTTTTGTAATCATTCTCTTGTGGGAGGTCATATATGCTCATTTCTATAATTGAGATAGTCCACTTGATTTCGTATCAGTTGTGTATGACTTGATTGAATTGATCATTGAAGCTTCACTCTGATCTTTGGACTATTCCACATTTGATACTCACACACAACACACAAGACTTTGTTTAGATAATGCCTATCTCATTTGTGTGATTGTACATGTTCAAATGTGATGTATATGCTCAAATACTTGTTGATCAAACTCAAAAAGATTTTTGAGTGTTTTATTTGTTTTTGAAAGTGATTTTATACTTTTGTGTTTTTAGTTTTTGTTCAAAATGCATTTTTGTGTTTTTCTTCAAACACTGGTTCAGAGGTCTTTTCATGAGAAGCTCGCGACTTAGAGCTTCCTGCGAATGCGCTTAAGGGAAATTAAAAAAAAAATCACATTTTCATACAGAAAGTCTCGCTATTGCCTCGCGAGTATTTCGTGACTAAACTCTTCTCGCAAAATGTTTTTTAGGCAAAAACTGGAAATTTCTAAATTTCATAAAGAAGCTATCGTGACTAGTTTGCAACTAAGAGCTTCTCGCGAAAGCTTCAGTATGTCTCGCGACTTTCTTGTGATTGTCTCACTATTATATAACTCGCGAAAAATGCGCGTTTTCAGTTTTATGTAGCAGATGTGATAGGTTTTCAAACACTCTCATTTCCCTTGCTAAACCTCTCTCGAACCACCCTTCAACCCAAAACTTATTTTTCTTCAAAACCCCATTAATTTCAAGTTTATTTGTGCAAATTATCTTCAAGGTATGAGTTTCTAATACTCTCTTTTATTATTTTTATGAGATTATGCAAAAATTTTAGTTACGGTTCAAAAATTGGGGTTTTTCGAAAACATGTTGGGATTTCTTTGTTTATGCAAATTTTTTTTTCAAAATCTTTGATTGGGCTGAGTCCCATTTGATGATTGTGCATCTGTGTTGGCCCCTTGAGGCATTTTTAGTGTGTATTGAGGCATTTTTCAATCTGTTCATGCATTCTTCACATCAGTTGTGCATTGTAGCATGTTAAGTGCTTGATAAAATGTCCTAGTGTCATTTTTGTGCTAAATTGGATTCAAATGAACACCAATTTCTGGGTTTACACTTGTTTGACCTTGTTTCACCTGTTTTGGTCACTGCCTATGTGTTTCACACACTTTGCCTATGTTGTACACAATAGGCACACACTAGGGCCCTCTAGGCACACCTCATGCATCTCATGCTGCATCCCCATACATCACATGTTGCACACACATGCATCAACTCATGCTCAGCATAGACACACACATCCACAATGATTCATTTCATGCATTTTGCTTTTGTTTTTATGGTTAAACACTTATAGCATGTTGCTTTGTGTCTATTTACTCTGTTTTGATTTATTTTGCTCTGTTTTAGGGTGTTTTACTTTTGTTTTAGACTAACTTGTATCTAATCAAGTTTTCTGGTCTGTTTGTGTTGTTTTGCATTTGTTCCTTTGTTCTATGTCCATTTGTGCAGATGTCTCGCCATTCTTCTCGTGGTAAAGATCTTGTTATTGACCTCACATCATCACCAATGTCAAAACGGACACAACACTCATCTGAAGTCTCAAACAGTGAGAGATTTAAGTCTCCCCTGGACTCTCAAACTTTTTCTAGCATCTTTCAGGACGCCCCCACTATGGTGGAGCGTATTGTCAAGTTTGATACCTTAGGATCCATCTTTATCCCTAAGATTTTTGCAGACAAGGATTGGACTGACCTATTTGGAAACTTCGAGGATCCGACTAATGAATTGATAAAGGAGTTTTATGCAAATGCAAGATTCACTAGAGTCGAACAATAATGTTGGGTTCGGGGAAAAGAGTTCACCATCACCCTAGATTACATTGCACAACTTCTTCCTATCACTCGACTTGCAAATGTGGACAAGTCTCCCTACGATGACGGACTTCCTGCAGTGACGAATATTCTTCGTATTCTTGGAGATGAACATGAAGTTTCAACAATAGGCACATCCATCGGAACAGCGAAGTTCAAACCTGAACTAAAGACTCTCACCTTCATCATGTTTTTCAATCTATATCCATTGTCCAACACAAGGTTTATCAATCTTGGACGGGCACAGTTTTTATGTGATCTAATCACTGGAGCTCCAATTGACATTTGTGCTCATATCTTCGAGATTATAGGAAAAACAGTAGCACGATTAGAAGCAAAAATGTGTCTTCTATTCTACAGTCTTCTCATGAAAATCATATTACATGAAGGGGTTAGTCCACCAAGAGATGGAAAGCTTTTAGTTCGTCGTCGCCCAATTTCTATATCATCTCTTAAAAAGAGCAAAAGTCATTCTTCTACTGAGCAGAAAAAGCAAACTCTGCCTACACCACCAAAAGGTGAATCTGTTCAACATGGCACTCATTCAGGTCATGGATCAGCTGCTCACACTACCGAGACTACATCTTCTCACTTTCCTGCACCTCCGACTGTCAGCACTCAGCCAGGTCAATCTAGCTCTCACGCCGACTAGTTCACCATCTTGGTTGAAGGTTTGCATGAGCGTGTGTCAGGACTTAGAAATGTCATCTACTCCATAAATAACCAAGTTCAAATGCGACTCATCGCCATTGAAACACAGCTAGATGAGATTCAACGCAAGTTGGAGGAAAGCCTATAGCTATTCATGCCAAATTAGGGGAGAGCGTACTCTATGTACAGACTGTATAGATTGGATGATAGCATATAGTGAGGGGGAGAGCATCACAAGAAAGGAAGTGTGCATAGTGAAAGGGGGAGTTTTTGTGAGCTCAAATCAAAAAGCTAACACACAACATTATACTCTTGGATAGTGGTTATGTTTATGCTTTTACTGCGTTTGCTTAAAACTTCAGCACACTCTGGTTTTAATTTTAGTCTATATTCAATATATTTGTGTCTATCTCAATGCTTTGTAGCATTTCTATTGTACTTTTAAGATATTCCCAATATGTCTTGAGTACTTCACACTTGTGCCTTAGTAGGATCTTGTTCCTAGAAGCATATACTTCATGTATTTTGCATTGGTCGTGTGTTGGACATATAAGAAGTGATCATAAGTGATTGCTCTTTGTTTGCATGTCCGGATGAACACTTACTTGCTAAATGTTCATTGTAGTCATTCTTTAATGACTAAACTTGTTTGATCAAGTTTTTGTTTACATGATATCTAATGTTTACATACTTGATTGTACTATGCTTGCTCATGTTCATACCTTGTATTCAACTTGTCATAAGCTTAATGAAAATTTTGTTTATGTGCGAGTGTTTCAAGTTACAGTTATAAATGTGCAAGTGCTTCATAGTTTCTAGATTAGGTGTGAGTGAGTTTTTCCATTGTTCCCAAACTTACGTTTAAGTCTAGAGTCTGTTTTAGGGGTTTTGTCATAGAATAGCCAAATGGGGAGATTGTAAAGTTGTGATTTATAAATACGTATTTTGTTGGCTTTTATTTTGTGCCAAATTTGATTGTAATTTTATTCAATCTTTTGTACCCTGTATTTATTGTGGGATTTGATTGTAAGGGTTGTGTGATAGAGAAAAAGAGTGTGTGAAGACTCAAGCAATTGAAGCTAGAAGAGTTCTCGTGGGTAGCTCGCGACTAAGCATCCCACGAAGTGAAGCATGTGCCTTGCACATGACTGGAATGCGAAGAGTCAGTACAGATAGAGATAGCTGTGTTTCGCGAGTATCTCGCGAGTAAGGCCTTCCCGCGAGACACCCGCAAAACATTCTATTCTACCAAACTATACTATCTGATACACACGTTCTGTATCCACACTATATATACCCACATTACCCACAAATGATGAGGAGTGCTTCTGAGAGAAAACTGTAGCCAAAAACCATAAGAGTTAGAGATTATCATACCCATATATCTCTACACATATGCTTGTGGATTTCCTCAACTTCTACCTCACCATTTTCATACCATTGAGAGGTTGATAGCCCAAACACTTACCACACCCTTACAAAGTGTCAAGTGAAGTTTTGGAGTTACTGGGAAGCATTGGAATAAGCCAAGGATGGCAAATGTAACATGGAGCTTGTTACGGGATCCAGAGAGCTAGACAAGACATAGTTTCGAGAAGCTTTGTTGGAGTAGGAGCTTGGAGGGCTTAGGTACAGCAGGTAGATTAGGCTTGGAGGGTCCCTTGCTAACCCATATCCCAACTGATTGTTTAGTGGATCGATTTCCGCTTAGAGGACGACGGAGAGGTTTTTCGCCGAGTTTTTTTATTCTCTTTCTCAGCTTATCTATGCCGGTTTGGATAGAAATATTGCTGGAATGATTTTTTTAATTTTTTTAAATTTTTTGCTATTTTTTTGGGAATTCCCAATTCCGAGTTGTGTAGGAACGGAATTCGGAGCAAAATTTTTTCTCTCCTTCACGGCCTATCTCAGCCCGATTTGGATAGAAATATTACCGGAATGATGTTTTTTAATTTTTTTGCTATTTTTTTGGAATTTTCTAGCCCGAGTTGGGTAGGAACGAAATTCGAAACGAAATTTGTTTTCTCCCTTTCTCGACCTATCTCAGCCTAGTTTGGATAGGAATATTACTGGAACGATGTTTTTTAATTTTTTGAATTTTTTTGCTTTTTTTTTTGGAATTTTCTAGCCTAGGTCAGGTAGGAACGAAATTTGGAACTATTTTTTTTTTTCTCTTTCATGGCCTATCTCAACCCAGTTTGGATTGAAATAATGCCATAATAATGTTTTTTTTTTTAATTTTTTTGCTTTTTTTTTTTTTTTTTTTTTTTGGGAATTCTCTATCCCGGGTTGGGTAGGAACAAAATTTGGAATGATTTTTTTTTTTTTTCTCGGCCTATCTCAGCTCAGTTTGGATAGAAATAATGTCGAAATGATGTTTTTTAATTTTATGAATTTTTTTGCTATTTTTTTTTGGAATACTCTATCCTGGGTCGGGTTGGAACGAAATTCTTTTTCTCTCTTTCTCGGCCTATCTTAGCCTGGTTTGGATATAAATAATGCCAGAATGATGTTTTTAAATTTTTTGAATTTTTTTGCTATTTTTTTTGCGAATTCTCTATCCTAGGTCAGGTAGAAACGGAATTCGGAATGAAAATTTTTCTCTCTTTCTCAGCCTATATCTGTTTGGTTTGGATAGAAATAATACCAGAATGATGTTTTTTAATTTTTTGAATTTTTTTGCTATTTTTTAAGGAATTCTCTATCCTGGGTCAGGTAGGAATCGAATTCAGAACAATTTTTTTTTTTTATCTCTTTCTCGGCCAATCTCAACCCCGTTTGGATAGAAATAATGCCACGATGATTTTTTTTAATTTTTTGAATTTTTTTGCTACTTTTTTTTGAAATTCTCTATTTTGGGTCGGGTAAGAACGGAATTCGGAACGAAAATTTTATTCTCTATTTCTCGGCCTATCTTAGCCCAATTTGGATAGACATAACGCCAGAATGATATTTTTTTAATTTTTTTTGCTATTTTATTGGGAATTCTCTATTCCGGATCAGGTCGGAACGAAATTTTTTTTTTTCTCTTTCTCAGCCTATCTCAACTTGGTTTGGATAGAAATATTACCGAAATGAAGTTAGAATGATTTTTTTTTTTTTAATTTTTTGAATTTTTTTATTATTTTTTTGGGAATTCTGTATTCTGAATTGGGTAGGAACGGAATTCGGAATGAAAATTTTTTTCTCTCCTTCTCGGCCTATCTCTGCCCAGTTTGGATAGAAATATTACCGAAATGATGTTTTTTTAATTTTTTAGCTTTTTTTTTTTTTGGAATTTTCTAGCCAAGTTGGGTAGGAACGGAATTCAGAACGAAAATTTTTACTCTCTTTCTCCGCCTATCTCAGCCCGGTTTGGATAGAAATAATGTCGGAATGGTTTTTTGAATTTTTTTGGGAATTTTCTAGCTTGTGTCGGGTAGGAACGAAATTCGGAACGAAATTTGTTTGCTCTCTTTCTCGGCCTATCTCAGCCCAGTTTGGATAGAAATATTACTAGAACGATGTTTTTTATTTTTTTGAATTTTTTTGGGAATTTTCTAGCTTGTATCGGGTAGGAACGAAATTCGGAACGAAATTTGTTTGCTCTCTTTCTTGGCCTATCTCAGCCTAGTTTGGATAGAAATATTACTAGAATGATGTTTTTTATTTTTTTGAATTTTTTTTTTTTTTTTTTTTTTTGGGAATTTTCTAGCCTGGGTCAAGTAGGAACGGAATTGGGAAGAAAATTTTTTTTTTCTCTTTCGTGATCTATCTCAGCCCGATTTTGATAGAAATAATGCAAGATTGATTTTTTTTTTTTTTAGATATTTTTTTCGATATTCTCTATCTCGGGTCGGGTAGGAATCGAATTCAAAACGAAATTTTTTATCTCCCTTTCTCGGCCTATCTCAGCCCGGTTTGGATAGAAATAATGCCAGAATGATGTTTTTTAGTTTTTTGAATTTTTTTGCTATTTTTTCGGGATTCTCTATTCCGTGTCGAGTAAGACCGAAATTCAGAACGAAAATTTTATTCTCTCTTTCTCGGCCTATCTCATCCCGATTTGGATAGAGATAATGCCATAATGATATTTTTTAATTTTTTGAATTTTTTTGCTATTTTAATTGGTATTCTCTATTCCGGGTGGGGCAGGTACGGAATTTGGAACAAAAATTTTATTCTCTCTTTCTCGGCCTATCTCAGCCCGATTTGGATAGACATAATGCTAGAATGATATTTTTTTAATTTTTTAATTTTTTTTACTATTTTATTAGGAATTCTTTATTCTGGATCGGCTAGGAACAAAATTCGGAACGAAAAATTTTCACTCTCTATCTCGGCCTATATTTGCCCGGTATGGATAGAAATAATACCAGAATGATGTTTTTTAATTTTTTGAATATTTTTGCTATTTTTGGGAATTCTCTATCTCGGGTCGAGTAGGAACCAAATTTGGAACGAAATTTTCTCTCTCTGTTTCTCGGCCTATCTCAGCCCCATTTGGATAGAAATAATGCCAAATTGTTGTTTTTGAATTTTATTGCTATTTTATTGGGAATTTTGTATTCCGGGTCGGGCAGGAACGAAAATCTGAACGAAATTTTTTTTTCTCTTTCTCAACCTATCTTAGCACAGTTTGGATAGAAATATTACAGGAATGA
Organism: Quercus lobata; assembly: GCF_001633185.2. Taxonomy (NCBI): domain Eukaryota; kingdom Viridiplantae; phylum Streptophyta; class Magnoliopsida; order Fagales; family Fagaceae; genus Quercus; species Quercus lobata. Next base: position 24,667,436 of record NC_044911.1, on the reverse strand, counting down.
TGTTTTTTAATTTTTTGAATTTTCTTGCTATTTTTTTTGGAATTTTCTAGCCTGGGTCGGGTAGGAACAGTATTCGGAACAAAATTTGTTTTCTCTCTTTCTCAGCCTATCTCAGCCCGGTTTGGATAGAAATAATGTCGAAAAGGTGTTTTTTAATTTTTTTTTTTAACTTTTTTGCTATTTTTTTGGGAATTTTCTAACCCGGGTCGGGTTGGAACGAATTTTTTTTTTTCCTTTCTTTGCCTATCTCAACTCAGTTTCGATAGAAATAATGCTGGAATGATTTTTTTTATTTTTTGAATTTTTTTGCTAGTTTTTTTGGAATTCTCTATCCTGGGTCAGGTAGGAACGGAATTCAGAACGAAAATTTTTACACTCTTTCTCGGCCTATCTCAGCCCGATTTGGATAGACATAATGCCAAAATGATATTTTTTAATTTTTTTGCTATTTTATTGGGAATTCTCTATTCTGGGTCGGCTAGGAACAAAATTCAGAACGAAAATTTTTACTCTCTTTCTCCGCCTATCTTAGCCCGGTTTAGATAGAAATAATGTTAGATTGATGTTTTTTAATTTTTTCAATATGCTATTTTTTTGGGAATTCACTATTCCGAGTCGTGTAGGAACAGAATTCTAAATGAAAATTTTTTCACTCTCTTTCTCGGTCTATATCAACCCAGTTTGGATAGAAATTTTACCGGAATGAGGTTTTTAATTTTTTTGCTTTTTTTTTTGGCATTTTCTATCTTGGGTTGGGTAGGAATGGAATTCGGAACGAAAATTTTTACTCTCTTTCTCCACCTATCTCAGCCCGGTTTGGATAGAGATAATGTCGAAATGGTTTTTTTTAATTTTTTGCTATTTTTTTGGGAATTTTCTAGCCCGTGATGGGTAGGAACGAAATTTGTTTTCTCTCTTTCTTGACCTATCTCAGCCCGGTTTGGATAGAAATATTACCAGAACAATGTTTTTTATTTTTTTGAATTTTTTTGCTATTTTTTTAATGGAATTTTCTAGCCTAGGTCGGGTAGGAATGGAATTGGGAACTAAATTTTTTTTTTTTCTCTTTCATGGCCTATCTTAGCCCAATTTTGATAGAAATATTGCCAGAGTGATGTTTTTTAATTTTTTGAATTTTTTGCTATTTTTTTGGGAATTCTCTATTCTGGGTCGGGTAGGAGTGGAATTCGGAATGAAAATTTCTTTCTCTCCTTCTTGGCCTATCTCAGCCCGATTTGGAAAGAAATATTATCGGAATGAAGTTTTTTATTTTTTAAAATTTTTTTGCTATTTTTTTTTGGAATTTTCTATCTCGGGTCGTGTTGGAATGGAATTCGGCACAAATTTTTTTTTCTCTCTTTCTTGACCTATGTCAACCCGGTTTGGATAGAAATAATGATGGAATGGAGTTTTTAAATTTTTTGAATTTTTTCGCTATTTTTTTGGGAATTTTCTATCTCGGGTCGTGTTGAAACGGAATTCGGAACGAAATTTTTTTTCCACTCTTGCTCAACCTATCTTTGCCCGGTTTGGATAGAAAGATTGTTGGAATGATTTTTTTAATTTTTTGGGAATTCTCTATTCCGGGTCGGGTAGGAACGGACCTCAGAACGCAAATTTTTTTCTCTCATTCTCGGCCTATCTCAGCCCAATTTGTAAAGAAATATTACCAGAATGAAGTTTTTTATTTTATTTTTTAAATTGTTTTGCTATTTTTTTTTTTTTTTGGAATTTTCTAGCCCGGGGCAGGTAGGAATGGAATTCGGAACGGAAATTTTTTTTTTCTCTTTCATGGCCAATCTCAGCCCGATTTGGATAGTAATAATGCCAGAATGATGTTTTTTAATTTTTTTGTAATTTTTTTTGGGAATTCTTTATTTCGAGTTGAGTAGGAATGGAATTCGGAACGAAAATTTTTTTCTCTCCTTCTCGGCCTATCTCAGCCCGGTTTGGATAGAAATAATGCTAGAATGATGTTTTTTAGTTTTTTTAATTTTTGGCTATTTTTTTGGGAATTCTCTATTCAGGGTCGAGTAGGAATGGAATTCGGAACGAAAATTTTATACTCTCTTTCTCAGGCGATCTCAGCTTGGTTTGGATGGACATAATGCCAAAATGATATTTTTTAATTTTTTTTGCTATTTTATTAGGAATTCTCTATTCAGGGTATGGTAGGAACGAAAATCGGAACGAAATTTTTTTTATCTCTTTCTTGGCCTATCTCAGCCTGGTTTGGATAGAAATATTACTAAAATGATGTTTTTCTTTTTTTAAAAAAAAATTCAATTGTTTTGCTATTTTTTCTGGAATTTTCTAGCTCGAGTCGAGTAGGAGCGGAATTCGGTACGAAATTTGTTTTCTCTCTTTCTCAGCCTATCTCGGCATGGTTTGGATAGAAATAATGTCAGAATGGTATTTTTTTTAATTTTTTTAGATTTTTTGCTATTTTTTTGGGAGTTTTCTATCCTGGGTCGGGTTGGAGAGGAATTCAGAACGAAATTTTTTCTCTCTCTTTCTTGGCCGATCTCAACCTGGTTTGGATAGAAATAATGCTAGAATGATTTTTTTTTTTTTTAATTTTTTTGGGAATTCTCTATTGCGGGTTGGGTGGGAATCGAATTCGAAATGAAAATTTTTTTTTCTCTTTCTCGACCTATCTTAACCCAGTTTGGATTGAAATAATGCTGGAATGACGTTTTTAAATTTTTTTGCTACTTTTTTTGGAATTAACTATTCTGAGTCGGATAGGAACAGAATTCGGAGCGAAAAAGTTTTTCACTCCTTCTCAGCTTATCTCTGCCCGGTTTGGATAGAAATATTACCGGAATGATTTTTTTAAAATATTTTGCTATTTTTTTTTTTAAATTTTCTAGCTCGGGTCTGGTAGGAACGAAATTCGAAACAAAATTTGTTTTCTCTCTTTCCCGGCCTATCTCAGCCCGGTTTGGATAGAAATATTACCGGAACGATGTTTTTTTAATTTTTTGAATTCTTTTGCTATTTTTTTGGGAATTCTCGATTCTGGTTTTGGTATGAATGGAAATTGGAACGAAATTTTTTTTATCTCTTTCTCGGCCTATCTCAGCCTGGTGATATTTTTGAATTTTTTTCTATTTTATTGGGAATTCTCTATTCTGGTTCTAGTTGGAATGGAAATCGGAACAAAAAAATTTTTTTATCTCTTTCTCGGCCTATCTCAGCTTGGTATCGATTGAACTATTAACGGAATGATATTTTCTTTTTCTTTTTTTTTTTTAAATTTTTTTGCTATTTTTTTGGAATTTTCTAGCCCGGGTTGGGTAGGAACGGAAATCAAAACGGAAATTTTTTTCTCTCTTTCTCGGCCTATAGCCCGGTTTGGATGTAAATATTTCCGGAATGATGTTTTTTGATTTTTAAAATTTTTTTGCTATTTTTTTTGGAATTCTCTAGCTCGGGTTAGGCAAGAATAGAATTCGGAATGAAATTTGTTTTCTCACTTTCTCAGCCTATCTCAGCACAGTTTGGATAGAAATAATGTCGCAATGGTGATTTTTAATTTTTTGAATTTTTTTGCTATTTTTTTTTGGAATTTTCTATCCCAGGTCATGTTGGAACGGAATTCGAAACGAATTTTTTTTTCTCTTTCTCGACCTATCTCAACCCATTTTGGATAGAAATAATGCTGGAATGGTGTTTTTTAATTTTTTTTTTTTTTTTGGATTTTCTATCCCGGGTTGTGTCGAAACAGAATTCGGAACGATTTTTTTTTTCTCTTGCTCGGCCTATCTCTACCTGGTTATGATTGAAATATTGCCGGAATAATGTCTTTTAATTTTTTGAATTTTTTTGCTATTTTTTGGGGAATTCTCCTTTCCGGGTCGGCTAGGATCGGACTTCAGAACACAAATTTTTTTCTCTCCTTCTCGGCCTATCTTATCCCAGTTAGGAAAGAAATATTACCAGAACGAAGTTTTTATTTTTTTAAATTTTTTTTGGAATTTTCTAGCCCGTGTCGGGTAGGAACGGAATTCGGTACGAAAATTTTTTTCTCTCCTTCGCGGCCGATCTCAGCACAATTTGGATAGAAATATTACCGGAATGATGTTTTTCAGTTTTTTTGCTTCTTTTTTTTTTGGAATTTTCTAGCCAAAGTTGCGTAGGAACGGAATTCGGAACAAAAATTTTTACTCTCTTTCTCTGCCTATCTTAACTGGGTTTGGATAGAAATAATGTCGGAATGGTTTTTTTTTTTTTTTTTTTTTAGTTTTTTGAATTTTTTTGCTATTTTTTTAGGAATTTTCTATCCCAGGTCGGGTAGAAACAGAATTTAGAACGGAATTTTTTTTTTCTCTTTCTCAGCCGATCTTAACCGGATTTGGATAGAAATAATAATAGAATGATGTTATTTAATTTTTTGAATTTTTTTGCTATTTTTTTTTTAATTCTCTATCCCATGTCAGGTAGGAACGGAATTTGGATGGAAATTTTTTTTTTTCTCTTTCTTAGCATATCTCAACTAAGTTTCGATAGAAATAATGCAAGTGTGATTTTTTATAATTTTTTGATATTTTTTTGGGAATTCTCTATCTCGGGTCGGGTAGGAACGGCATGTGGAATGAAATTTTTTTTCCCTCTTTCATGGCCTATCTCAACCCGGGTTGGATATAAAAAATGGTAGAATGATGTTTTTAAATTTTAAAATTTTTCTACTAGTTTTTTGGGAATTCTCTATCCCGGGTCGGGTGGGAATCGAATTCGGAACGAAATTTTTTTCTCTCTTTCTCGGCCAATCTCAGCAAGGTTTGGATAGAAATAATGCCAAAAATGATGTTTTTTAATTTTTTAAAATTTTTTTTGCTATTTTTTTGGGAATTCTCTATTCAGGGTCGGGTAGGAACAGAATTTGGAATGAAACTTTTATACTATCTTTCTTGGGTGATCTCAACCCGGTTTGGATGGACATAATGCCAGAATGATATTTTTTAATTTTTTGAATTTTTTTGCTATTTTATTTGGAATTCTCTATTCCGAGTACGGTAGGAACGGAAGTCAGAATGAAATTTTTTTTTTATCTCTTTCTTGGCCTATCTCAGCCCGGTTTGGATAGAAATATTATCGGACTGATGTTTTTTAATTTTTTGAATTCTTTTGCAATTTTTTTTTTTTTGGAATTTTTTAGCCCGGGTCTTGTAGGAACAGAATTCAGTATGAAATTTGTTTTCTCCTTTTCTTAGCCTATCTCATCCTGGTTTGGATAGAAATAAAGTCGGAATGGTATTTTTTAATTTTTTAATTTTTTTTGCTATTTTTTTGGGAGTTTTCTACCTTGGGTCTGGTTGGAATGGAATTCAGAACAAAATTTTTTCTCTCTCTTTCTCGGCCGATCTCAACCCAGTTTGAATAGAAATAATGCTGTAATGATGTTTTTTTTAAAAAAATTTTTTAATTTCTTTTGCTAGTTTTTTGGGAATTCTCTATTCCGGGTCGGGTAGGAACTGAATTCAGAGCGAAAATTTTTTTCACTCCTTCTCGGCTTATCTCTGCCCGGTTTGTATAGAAATATTACTGGAGTGATGTTTTTTACATTTTTTGCTATTTTCTTTTTGGAATTTTCTAGCCCGGGTCGGGTAGGAACGAAATTCGGAACAAATTTTTTTTTCCTCTTTCATGGCCAATCTCAGCCCGGTTTGGATAGTAATAATGTCAGAATGATGTTTTCTAGCCCGAGTTAGGTAGGAACGGAATTCGAAACGAAAATTTCTACTCTCTTTCTCTGCCTATCTCAACTCGGTTTGGATAGAAATAAAGTCGGAATGGTGTTTTTTAGTTTTTTGAATTTTTTTGGGAATTTTCTAGCCTGTGACGGATAGGAACGAAATTCAAAACGAAATCTGTTCTCTCTTTCTCGGCCTATCTCAGCTTGGTTTGGATAGAAATATTACCGAAACGATGTTTTTTTTATTTCTTTTGCTATTTTTTTTTGGACTTTTCTAGCCTGGGTCGGGTAGGAATGATATTGGGAACTAAATTTTTTTTTTTCTCTTTCATGGCCTATCTCATCCCGATTTTGATAGAAATAATGCCAGATTGATGTTGTTTAATTTTTTGGATTTTTTTTGCTATTTTTTTGCGATTTCTCTATTCCAGGTCGCGTAGGAATGGAATTTGGAACGAAAATATTTTTCTCTCCATCTCGGCCTATCTCAGCCCGGTTTGGATAGAAATATTACTGGAATGAAGTTTTTTATTTTTTTTGAATTTTTTTGCTATTGTTTTTGGAATTTTCTATCCCGATTCTTGTTGGAATGGAATTCGGAACAAATTTTTTTTTTCTCTTTCTCGACCTATCTCATCCCAATTTGGATAGAAATAATTCTAGAATGGAGTTTTTAAATTTTTTGAATTTTTTTGGGAATTTTCTATCCTGGGTCGTGTTGAAACAGAATTCGAAACGAATTTTTTTTCTCTTTCATTCAGCCTATCTTTGCCCGGTTTGGATGGAAATATTGCCAAAATGATGTTTTTTAATTTTTTCAAATTTTTTTGGGAATTCTCTATTTCGAGTCGGGTAGGAACGGACTTCGGAATGCAAATTTTTTCTCTCCTTCTCGACCAATCTCAGCCCAGTTTGGAATGAAATATTACCGGAATGAAGTTTTTTTATTTTTTTAAATTTTTTTTGGAATTTTCTAGCCCGGGTCGCGTAGGAACAGAATTCAGAACGAAAATTTTTACTCTCTTTCTCCGCCTACCTCAACCCGGTTTGGATAGAAATAATGTCGGAATGGTGTTTTTGAATTTTTTTGCTATTTTTTTGGGAATTTTCTATCTTGGGTCAAGTAGAAACAGAATTCGAAACAAAAATTTTTTTCTCTCCTGCTCGGCCTATCTCAGCACGGTTTGGATGGAAATATTACCAAAATGATGTTTTTAAATTTTTTGAATTTTTTTTGGATTTCTCTATCCCAGGTCGGGTAGGAACGGAATTTAGATGGAATTTTTTTTTTCTCTTTCTCAGCCTATCTCAACTTAGTTTCGATAGAAATAATGCAAGAGTGATGTTTTATAATTCTTTGATATTTTTTTAAGAATTCTCTATTGCGGGTCGAGTAGGAACGGAATTCGGAATGAAATTTTTTTTTCCCTCTTTCATGGCCTATCTCAACCCGGGTTGGATATAAACAATGCAAGAATGATGTTTTTAAATTTTTTTTGCTATTTCTTTTGGAATTCTCTATTCCTGGTCGGGTCGAAACGGAATTCGGAATGAAATTTTTTTTTTCTCTTTGTCGGCCTATCTCAGCCCGATTTTGATAGAAATAATGTCGGAATGATTTTTTTTTTTAATTTTTTGTATTTTTTTGCTATTTTTATGGGAATTCTCTATCTCGGGGCGGGTGGGAACCGAATTCAGAATGAAAATTTTTTTTTCTCTTTCTCGGCCTATCTCAGCCTGGTTTGGATAGTAATAGTGCAAGAATGATGTTTTTTAATTTTTTGAATCATTTTGCTATTTTTTTGGAAATTCTCTATTCAGGGTTTGGTAGGAATGGAATTCGAAATGAAAATTTTATACTCTCTTTCTCGGCCGATCTCAGCCCGGTATGGATGGACAAAATGCCAGAATGATATTTTTTAATTTTTTTGCTATTTTATTGGGAATTCTCTATTCCGGGTACAGTAGGAACGAAAATCGGAGTGAGATTTTTTTTATCTCTTTCTTGGCCTATCTCAGCCGGTTTGGATAGAAATATTACCGGAATGATGTTTTTTAATTTTTTGCATTCTTTCGCTATTTTTTTGGAATTTGTAGCCCAGGTCAGGTGGGAACGGAATTTAATACGAAATTTGTTTTCTCTCTTTCTCAACCTATCTCAGCTTGGTTTGGATAGAAATAAAGTCAGAATGGTATTTTTTACTTTTTTAAATTTTTTTGCTATTTTTTTTTGGAGTTTTCTATCCCGGGTCGGGTTGGAAAGGAATTCAGAATGAAATTTTTTCTCTCTCTTTGTCCGCCGATCTCAACCCGGTTTGGATAGAAATAACGCCAAGATGATGTTTTTTTAATTTTTTGAATGTTTTTGCTATTTTTATGGGAATTCTCTATCCCGGGTAGGGTGGGAACCGAATTGGGAATGAATTTTTTTTTTTCTTTCTCGGCCTATCTTAGCCTGGTTTGGATAGAAATAGTGCAAGATTGATTTTTTTTTATTTTTTAAATTTTTTTGCTATTTTTTTGGGAATTCTCTATTCAGGGTTAGGTAGGAACGGAATTCGGAATGAAAATTTTATACTCTCTTTCTCGGCCGATCTCAGCCCAGTATGGATGGACATAATGCTAGAATGATATTTTTTAATTTTTTTGCTATTTTATTGGTAATTCTCTATTCCAGGTACTGTAGGAACGAAAATCGGAATGAAATTTTTTTTATCTCTTTCTTGGCCTATCTCAGCCTGGTTTGGATAGAAATATTACCGGAATGATGTTTTTTAATTTTTTGAATTCTTTTGCTATTTTTTTTGGAATTTTTAGCCTGAGTCGGGTGGGATTGGAATTCGGTACAAAATTTGTTTTCTCTCTTTCTCAGCCTATCTCAGTTTGGTTTGGATAGAAATAAAGTCAGAATGGTATTTTTTACTTTTTTAAATTTTTTTGCTATTTTTTGGGGAGTTTTCTATCCCGGGTCGGGTTGGAAAGGAATTCAAAACGGAATTTTTTTCTCTCTCTTTCTCCGCCGATCTAAACCCGGTTTGGATAGAAATAACGCCAGGATGATTTTTTTTTTTTTTAATTTTTTGAATTTTTTTGCTATTTTTATGGGAGTTCTCTATCCCGGGTAGGGTGGGAACCGAATTGGGAATGAAAATTTTTTTTTCTCTTTCCCGGCCTATCTTAGCCCGGTTTGGATAGAAATAGTGCAAGATTGATGTTTTTTGATTTTTTGATTTTTTTTTGCTATTTTTTTGGGAATTCTCTATTCAGGGTCGAGTAGGAATGGAATTCAGAACGAAAATTTTATACTCTCTTTCTCGGCCGATCTCAGCCCGGTATGGATGGACATAAAGCCAGAATGATATTTTTTTAGTTTTTTGAATTTTTTTGCTTTTTTATTGGGAATTCTCTCTTCCAGGTACAATAGGAATGAAAATCGAAACAAATTTTTTTTTTTTATCTCTTTCTCGGCCTATCTCAACCCGGTTTGGATAGAAATATAACCGGAATGATGTTTTTTAATTTAAAAAAATCTTTTGCTATTTTTTTTGGAATTTTCTAGCCCGGGTCAGGTGGGAACGGAATTTGGTACGAAATTTGTTTTCTCTTTTGATCAGCCAATCTCAACCTGGTTTGGATAGAAATAAAGTCAAAATGGTATTTTTTTTTACTTTTTAAAATTTTTTTGCTATTTTTTTGGGAGTTTTCTATCCTAGGTTGGGTTGGAAAGGAATTCAAAATGAAATTTCTCTCTCTCTCTTTCTTGGCCGATCTCAGCCCATTTTGGATAGTAATAATGTCAGAGTGATGTTTTCTAATTTTTTTAATTTTTTTGATATTTTTTTTGGAATTCTTTATTCCGGGTCGGGTGGGAATGGAATTTGGAATGAAATTTTTTTTCACTCCTTCTCAGTCTATTTCAGCCCGATTTGTATAGAAATATTATCGGAATGATGTTTTTTACTTTTTTTTAAAAAATTTTTTTGCTTTTTTTTTTTGGAATTTTCTAACTCGGGTTAGGTAGGAACGAAATTTGGAACGAAAATTTTTTACTCTTTTTCTCTTCCTATCTCAGCCCAGTTTGGATAGAAATAATGTCAAAACGGTGTTTTTTTGAAATTTTTTTATTTTTTTGGAAATTTTCTATCTCGGGTCAGGTAGAAACGGAATTCGGAACGAAATTTTTTTTCTCTTTTTTAGCCTATCTCAATCCTGTTTGGATTGAAATAATGCTGGAATGATGTTTTTCAATTTTTTGAATTTTTTGCTATTTTTTTTGGAATTCTATATACTGGGTTAAGTAGGAACAGAAATCGGAAGGAAATTTTTTTTTTTTCTCTTTCACAGCCTGTCTAAGCTCAGTTTGGATAGAAATATTGCAAGAATGATGTTTTTTAATTTTTTGATATTTTTTGGAATTCCCTATCGCGGGTCGGATTGGAATGAAATTCTTATTCAAATTTGTTTTCCCTCTTTCGTGGCCTATCTCAGCCTGATTTGGATATAAATAAAGCCAGAATGATGTTTGTCAATTTTTTGAATTTTTTTTGCTATTTTTTTTGGAAATTCTCTATTCCGGGTCGGGTAGGAACGAAATTCGGAACAAAATTTTATTCTCTCTTTCTTAGCCTATCTCAGCTCGGTTTGGATTGAAATATTATTGGAACGATGTTTTTTAAATTTTTGAATTTTTTTGCAATTTTTTTGGGAATTTTCTAGCCCTTGTCGGGTAGGAACGGAGTTCGTAACGAAATTTGTTTTCTATCTTTCTCAGCCTATCTCTGGCCGGTTTGGATAGAAATAATGTCGGAATGGTGTTTTTTAATTTTTTAAATTTTTTTACTATTTTTTTGGGAATTTTCTATCCCGGGTCGGGATGGAATGGAATTTGGAACGAAATTTGTTTTCTCTCTTTCTCGGCCTATCTCAGCCCGATTTGGATAGATCTATTACTGGAATGATGTTTTTTAATTTTTTTAATTTTTTTGCTTTTTTTTTTTGGAATTTTCTAGCCTGGGTCGGGTAGGAACGGAATTTGAAAAGAAATTTGTTTTCTCTCTTTCTCAGCACGATTTGGATAGAAATAATTTCGGAATGGTGTTTTTTAATTTTTGATTTTTTTTTTTCTATTTTTGGGAATTTTATATCATGGGTCGGGCTGGAGCGAAATTTGGATCGAAATTTTTTTTCTCTTTCTCGGCCTATCTCAACTCTGTTTGGATAGAAATAATGCTGGAATGATGTCTTTTAGTTTCTTGAATTTTTTTGCTACTTTTTTGGGAATTCTCCATTTCAAGTCAGGTAGGAATGGAATTCAGAGCGAAATTTTTTTTTTTTCTGTCCTTCCCGGCCTATCTTAGCTCAGTTTGGATAGAAATATTACCGAAACGATGTTTTATAGATTTTTGAATTTTTTTTCTATTTTTTTTGGAATTTTCTAGCTTGGGTCGGGTAGGAACGGGATTGGGAACTTTTTTTTTTCTCTTTCATGGCCTATCTCAGCTCGGTTTGGATAGAAATAATGCCAAATTGATGTTTTTTAATTTTTTGAATTTTTTTGCTATTTTTTTTTTGGAACTCTCTATTTCGGGTCGGGTAGGAGCAGAATTCGGAACGAAAATTTTATTCTCTCTTTCTTGGCCTATCTCAGCCCAATTTGGATAGACATAATGCAGGAATGATATTTTTGAATTTTTTGAATTTTTTTGCTATTTTGTTTGGAAATCTTTATTCCGGGTCGGGCAAGAATGGAAATCGGAATGAAAATTATTTCCTCACTTTCCTAACCTATCTTAGCCCGGTTTGGATTGAAATATTACCAGAATGATGTTTTAAACTTTTTAAAATTTTTTTTTCTACTTTTTTTGCAATTTTCTTGCCCCGGTTGGGTAGGAACGGAATTCAAAATGAAGTTTGTTTTCTCTCTTTCTCAGTATCTCAACCCGGTTTGGAAAGAAATAATGTCGCTATGGTGCTTTTTAATTTTTTGAATTTTTTTGCTATGTTTTTAGGAATTTATAACCCTAGTCGGGTTGGAACGGAAATTAAATTCTCTCTTTCTCGACCGATCTCAGCCCGGTTTTGATAGACATAATTCTAGAATGATATTTTTTAATTTTTTGAATTTTTTTGCTATTTTATTGGGAATTCTCTATTCCGGGTCTAGTAGGAACGGAAATTGGAACGAAATTTTTTTTTATCTCTTTCTCGGCCTATCACAGCCCAGATTGGATAGAAATATTTCCAGAATGATGTTTTTGAATTTTTTTGCAATTTTTTTGGAATTTTCTAGCCAGTGTCGGGTATGAACGATATTCGTAATGAAATTTGTTTTCTCTCTTTCTCAGCCTATCTCAGCCTGGTTTGGATAGAAATAATGTCGAAATGTTGTTTTTTAATTTTTTGAATTATATTGCAATTTTTTTGGGAATTTTGTATCCCGGGTCAGGATGGAACGAAATTCGGAACGAAATTTTTTCTCTCCCTTTGAAGGCCGATCTCAACCTGGTTTGGATAAAAATAATGTTGTAAATGTTTTTTAATTTTTTGATTTTTTTTTCTAGTTTTTTTAAGAATTCTCTATTCCAGGTCAAGTAGGAAAAGAATTCGGAATGAAATTTTTTTTCCTCTTCCTAGGCCTATCTCAGCCCGGTTTGGATAGAAATAATGCTAGAATAATGTTTTTTAATTTTTTGGCTATTTTTTGCAGAATTCTCTATCCCGAGTCAGGAGGAAACCGAATTCGGAACGAAATTTTCTCTCTCTCTTTGTCGGCTTATCTCAGCCCGGTTTGGATAGAAATAATGCCAGAATGATGTTTTTTAATTTTTTTGCTATTTTTTTGGGAATTCCCGTTTCAGGGTCAGGTAGGAACGAGATTCGGAATGAAAATTTATTCTCTCCTTCTCGACCTATCTCAGCCCTATTTGGATAGACATAATGCCAGAATGATATTTTTTAATTTTTTTGCTATTTTATTGGGAATTCTCTATTCAGGGTCGGGTTGGAACGGATTTCCAAATGAAATTTGTTTTCTCTCCTTCTCGGCATATCTTAGCCCGGTTTGGATAGAAATATTATCGGGCCGATGTTTTTTAATTTTTTGAATTTTTATGCTTTTTTTTTTTGAAATTTTCTAGCCTATGTTTGGTAAGAACGGAATTCGTAACGAAATTTGTTTTCTCTCTTTCTTAGCCTATCTCAGCACAATTTGTATAGAAATAATGTCTAAATTGTGTTTTTTAATTTTTTGAATTTTTTTTGCTATTTTTTTTGGCAATTTTCTGTCCTGGGTCTAGATGGAACGGAATCCGTAATGAAATTTTCTCTCTCTCTTTCTAGGCCTATCTCAACCCGGTTTGGATAGAAATAATGCTGGAATGATGGTTTTTAGTTGTTTGAATTTTTTTTCCAATTTTTTGGGAATTCTCTATCCCGGGACGGGTAAGGACGGAATTCGGAACGAATTTTTTTTTCTCTTTCTCGGCCTATCTCTACCCGGTTTTGATAGAAATATTGCCGAAATGATGTTTTTAAAGTTTTTTGCTATTTTTTTGGGAATTCCCTATTTCGGGTCGGGTAGGAATGGAATTCGGAGTGAAAATATTTTTTTCTCTATCTCGGCCTATCTCAGCACGGTTTGGATAGAAATATTTCCAGAATGATGTGTTTTAATTTTTTGAATTTCTTTGTTATTTTTTTGGAATTTTCTAGCCAGAGTCGGGTAGGAATGAAATTCGTAACAAAATTTGTTTTCTCTCTTTCTCAGCCTATCTCAACCGGGTTTGGATGGAAATAATGTCAAAATGGTGTTTTTTAATTTTTTTTGAACTTTTTTTGCAATTTTTTTCGGAATTTTCCATCTTAGGTCGGGTAGGAACGGAATTCGAAACGAATTTTTTTTTGGTCTTTCTTGGCCTATCTCAGCCCAGTTTTGATAGAAATGTTGCCGAAATGATGTTTTTTAATTTTTTGAATTTTTTTGGTTTTTTTTTTTGAATTTCTAGCCCTGTTTAGGTTGGAACGGAATTCTAGATGAAAATTGTTTTTCCCACTTTCTCACCCTATCTCAACCTGGTAGGGGAGAAATAATTTTCTGACTTTTTTTGCTTTTTTTTTGGGAATTTGATATTCCGGGTCGAATAGGAACGGAATTCAGAACAAATTTTTTTTTTCTTTTTCTCTTTCTCAGCCCAGTTTGGATAGAAATATTGCCGGAAAGTTGTTTTTTAATTTTTTGATTTTTTTTTGCCATTTTTTTTTTGGGAATTTCTTGCCCGAGTTGGATGGGAACGGAATTCAGGACGAAATTTTTTTTTTTTTTTTCTCTTTCTCGACCTATTTCAACCTGGTTTGGATAGAAATAATGGCAGAATGAAGCTTTTTAATTTTTTGAATTTTTTTGGGAATTTTCTACCTTGTGTCGGGTAGGAACAAAATTTGGGACGAAAATTTTTCTCTCTTTCTCGACCCATCTCAACCTGGTTTGGATAAAAATAATGCTGGAATGATGTTTTTTAATTTTTTGAATTTTTTTTGCTATTTTTTTCGGAATTTTCTATCCCGGGTCAGGTAGGAACGGAATTCGGATCGAAATTTTTTTCTCTCTCTTTCTCGGCCTATCTCAACCTAGTTTGGATAGAAATATTGTCAGAATAATGTTTTTTTATTTTTTTGAATTTCTTTGCTATTTTTTTGGGAATTTTCTATCCCGGGTAGGGTAGGAACGGAATTCGGGACGAAATTTTTTTTCTTTTTTCTTTCTCGGCCTATCTCAATCCGATTTGGATAGAAATAATGCAGGAATGAGGTTTTTTTAATTTTTTTAATTTTTTTTTGCGAATTTTAATGCCCAGGTCGTGTAGAAACGGAAATCGGGACGAAAATTTTCTTTTTCTTTCTCGGCTTATTTCAACCCGATTGGACTGAAATAATGCCAGAATGATGTTTTTTTTTTTTTTTTTTTTTTTTTACTATTTCTTTGGGAATTTTCTAGCCCGGGTCTAGTAGGAATGGAATTCATGACGAAAATTTTTTTCTCTCTTTCTCGGCCTATCTAAACCCAGTTTGGATAGAAATATTGCCGGAATGATATTTTTTGATATTTTTAATTTTTTGGCTATTTTTTTTGGAGTTTTCTAGCCTAGGTCGGATAGGAACAGAATTCGGAACGAAATTTTCTTTCTCTTTTCTCGGCCTATCTTGACTCGTTTTGAATAGAAATATTGCTGGAATCATGTTTTCAAATTATTTAAATTTTTTTGCTATCTTTTTGGGAATTTTCTTGCCCGAGTCGGGTTGGATCGGAATTCGTGACAAAAATGTTTTTCTATCTTTCTCGATCTATCTCAACCCAATTTGGATAGAAATAATGCCAGAATAATGTTTTTTTTTTTAATTTTTTTGCAATTTCTTTGGGAATTTTCTTGCCTAGGTCGGGTTGGAATGGAATTCGGGATGAAGTTTTTTTTTTTTTTTTTGGCCTTTCTCAACACTTTTTTAATAGAAATAATGTCGTAAAGATTTTTTTTTTTAATTTTTTTGCTTTTTTTTGGAATTTTTTAGCTTGAGTCCGGTAGGAACGGAATTTGGAACGAAAATTTTTTTTTCTCTCTTTCTCGGCCTATCTCTGCTCGGTTTGGATAGAAATATTGCCAAAATGATGTTTTTTTAATTTTTTGAATTTCTTTGCTTTCTTTTAGGGGATTTTCTATCTAGGGTCGAGTAGGAACGGAATTCGGGACGAGAATTTTTCTCTCTCTTTCTCGGCCTATCTCAACCCGGTTTGGATAGAAATAATGCTGGAATGATGTTTTTTTTTTTTTAATTTTTTTGCTATTTTTTTAGGAATTTTCTTGCCCAGGTCGGATAGGAACGGAATCCGGGACGAAAATTATTTTCTCACCTTTTCTACCTATCTCAACCCGGTTTCGATAGAAATAATGCTGGAATGAAGTTTTTTTTTTTTTGTTTTTTGAATTTTTTTTTGGAATTTTCTAGCCCGGGTCAAATAGGATCGAATTTTTTTTTTCTCTCTTTCTCAGCCCGGTTTTCATAGAAATATTGCCGGAATGATGTTTTTAATTGTTGGATTTTTTTTGCTATTTTTTTGGAATTTTCTAGCCCAAGTCGGATAGGAGCGGAATTCGAGATGAAATTTTTTTTCTATCTTTCTTAGCCTATCTCAACCTGGTTGGATAGAAATAATGCCAAAATGTTTTTTTTTTTTGAATTTTTTTGCTTTTTTTTTTTTTTTTTGAATTTTCTTACCCGGGTTGGGTAGGAACGGAATCCGGTTCAAATATATTTTCTCTCTTTCTCGTCCAATCTAAACCCGGTTTGAATAGAAATATTGCTGGAATGATGTTTTTTTTTTGTTTTTTTTTTTATAGTTTTTTTTTGCTATTTTTTTTGGAATTTTCTCTCCTATTCTTCCGATCTCAACTCGGTTTTGATAGAACTGTTGTTTTTTTAATTTTTTTGAATTTTTTTGCTGTTTTTTTTTTGGGAATTTTCCATCCTAGTTCAAGTAGGAACGGATTTCGGGAGGAAAATTATTTTCTCTCTTTCTCGATCTATCTCAACCCGGTTTGGATAGAAATAATGTCGGAATGATATTTTTTAATTTTTTGAATTTTTTTGCTATTTTTTTGGGAATTTTCCATCCCGGGTCGACTAGGAATGGAATTGGGGACAAAAATTATTTTCTCTCTTTCTTGACCAATCTCAACTCAGTTTGGAAAGAAACAACGCTGGAATGATATTTTTTAATTTTTAATTTTTTTTGCTATTTTTTCGGAATTTTCTTGCCCAAGTTGGATAGGAACGGAATTCGGGATGAAAATTATTTTCTCTCCTTTTCTGCCTACCTCAACTCGGTTTGGATAGAAATAATGCCAGAATGAAGTTTTTTAGTTTTTTGAATTTTTTTGCTATTTTTTTTCGAAATTTCTAGCCTGGGTCGGGTAGGAATGGAATTCGGTACGAAATTCTTTTTCTCCCATTCTCGACTATGTCAACCCGGTTTGGAAAGAAATATTGCCGGAGTGATTTTTTTTTTTTTTTTTTTTAATTTTTTTACTTTTTTTGCTATTTTTTTTGGAATTTTCTAGCCTTGGTCAGGTTCGGACGGAATTCGGAACGAATATTTTTTTTTCTCTTTTTCGGCCTATCTAAACCCGGTTTGGATAGAAATATTGCTGGAATGATGGTTTTTAATTTTTTTTTTTTTTTGGAATTTTCTAGCTCGTGTCGGATAGGAACGGAATTCGGGACGAAAATTCTTTTCTCTTTTTCTCGGCCTATTTCAACTCGGTTGGAATAGAAATATTGCCGGAATAAGGTTTTTTAATTTTCAGAATTTTTTTAGGTAATTTTCTTGCCCGAATCGAGTGAACGGAATTTAGGACAAAAATGTTTTTCTCTCTTTCTCGGCTTATCTAAACCCGGTTTGGAAATAATGCCAAAAAGATGTTTTTTAATTTTTTTGCTATTTCATTTGGAATTTTCTAGCCTGGGTCGGGTGGGAACAGAATTCGGGACGAAAATTCTTTTTACTCTTTCTCGTCCTATCTCAACCCCGTTTGGATAGAAACAATGTCGGAAAGATGTTTTCTAATATTTTGAAATTTTTTGGTTTTCTTTAGCTTCAGTCGGATAGGAACGGAATTCAGATCGAAATTTTTTTTTATCCCTTTCTCGGCCTATCTTAGCCTGGTTTGAATAGAAATATTTCCGGAATGATGTTTTTAAATTTTGTGAATTTTTTTTGGAATTTTCTATCCCGAGTTGGGTTGAAACGGAATTCGGAACAAAATTTTTTTTCTCTTTCTCGGCCTATCTAAATTCGGTTTGAATATAAAATATGGTGGAATGATGTTTTTTAATTTTTTTAATTTTTTTTGCAATTTTTTTTGCAATTTTCTAGCACGGGTCGAGTTGGAACGGAATTCGGAACGAATATTTTTTTCTCTCTTTCTCGACCTATCTTAGCCACATTTGGATAGAAATATTGCCAGAATGATGTTTTTCCATTTGTTGAATTTTTTTTACAATTTTTTTGGGAATTTTATTGCCTAGGTCAGATAGGAACGCAATTCGGGATAGAAATAATGCTAGAATGACGTTTTTTAATTTTTTTGAATTTTTTTGCTATTTCATTGGGAATTTTCTAGCCCGGGTCGGGTAGGAAAGGAATTTAGGTCAAAATTTTATTTTTTCTCTTTCTCGGCCTATCTCAGCCCAGTTTGGATAGAAATATTGCCGGAATAATTTTTTTGCTATTTTCTTGGGAATTTTCTGGCCCGAGTCGTGTAGGAATAGAATTCGGGAAAAAAAATGTTTTTCTCTCTTTCTTAGCCTATCTCAACCCGATTTTGATTGAAATAATGCCAGAACGATGTTTTTTAATTTTTTGAATTATTTTGCTATTTCTTTGGGAATTTTCTAGCCCGGGTCGGGTAGGAACGGAATTCGGGACGAAAATGTTTTTCTCTATTTCTTGGCATATCTAAACCCGGTTTGGATAACAATAACGCCTGAATGACGTTTTTTAATTTTTTGAATTTTTTCGCTATTTCTTTGGGAATTTTCTAGACCGAGTCGGGTAGGAACGAAATTTGGGACGAAATTTTTTTTTACTCTTTGTCGATCTATCTGAACCCCGTTTGGATAGAAATAATGTCGGAAATATGTTTTTTAATTTTTTTCAATTTTTTTGCCATTTTTTTTGGGAATTTTTTAGCTTGGGTCGGGTAGGAACCGAATTCGGAATGAAAATTTGTTTCCCTCTTTCTCAGCCTATCTTTGCCTGGTTGGAATTGAAATATTGACGGAATGATGTTTTTTAATTTTGTAAATTTTTTTGCTTTTTTTTTTGGGAGTTTTCTATCTTGGGCCGGGTAGAAATGGAATTCGGGACGAAATTTTTTTCCCCTCTTTCTCGGCCTATCTAAACCCGGTTTGGATAGAAAATATGCCCGAATAATTTTTTTTAATTTTTTGAGTTTTTTTGCTATTTTTTTGGGAATTTTCTAGGCCGGGTCTGGTAGGAACAGAATTCAGGACGATAGTTTTTTTTACTCTTTCTTGGCCTATCTCAACCCTGTTTGGATAGAAATAATGCCGAAAAGATGTTTTTTTTTTTTTTTTTTAATTCTTTTACTTTTTTTTTTGGGATTTTTTAGCTTGGGTCGGGTAGGAACGGAATTCGGAGTGAAAATTTTTTTTTCTCTTTCTCGGCCTATCTCTGTCTGGTTTGGATAGAAATATTGCCGGAATGATGTTTTTTAACTTTTTGAATTTTTTTGGCTTTTTTTGTTTTTGGGAATTTTCTAGCTCGGATCGAGTAGGAACAAATTTCGAGACGAAATTTTTTTTTCCTCTTTCCTGGCCAATCTCAACCTTGTTTGGATAGAAATAATGCCAGAAAGATGTTTTTTAATTTTTTGAATTTTTTTGCTATTTTTTTTTTAAAAATTTTTCTTGGGTCAGGTAGGAACGGAATTCAGAATGAAAATTTTTTTTTCTTTCTCAGCTTATCTCTGCCCAGTTTGGATAGAAATATTGCTGGAATGATGTTTTGTAAGAATTTGAATTTTTTTTGGGAATTTTCTATACCAGGTCGGGTAGGAACGGAATTCGAGTCGAAATTTTTTTTCTCTCTTTCTCGGCCTATCTCTGCCGATTTGGATAGAAATATTTCCTGAATGATGTTTTCTAATTTTTTGAATTTTTTTGCTTTTTCTTTTTGGGAATTTTCTTTCCAGGGCCAGGTAGGAACGGAATTCGGGACAAATTTATTTTTTCTTTCTCGGCCTATCTCAACCAGTTTGGATAGAAATAATGTCGGAATGAAGTTTATTAATTTTTTGAATTTTTTTAGGGATTTTCATGCTCGAGTCGAGAAGGAACGCAATTTGGGACAAATTTTTATTTTTCATTTTCTCTTTGTCGGCCTATCTCAACTCGATTTGGATAGAAATATTGCCAGAATGATTTTTTTTAATTTTTTTTCCTATTTTTTGGAATTTTCTAGCTTGGGTTGCGTAGGAACGGAATTTGGGACAAATTTTTTTTTTTTCTCTTTCTCAGCCTATCACAGCCCCGTTTGGATAGAATTAATGCCGGAAAGACGTTTTTTAATTTTTTGAATTTTTTTAGCTTGGGTAAGATAGGAACGGAATTCAGAAAGATTTTTTTTTTTTTTTTTTTTTTTTTTTTTTTTTTTTTTTTTTTTTTTTTATGCCAGGTTTGGATAGAAATAATGTGAGAATGATGTTTTTCAATTTTTTGAATTTTTTTGCCATTTTTTTGGAATTTTCAATCCCGGGTTAGGTTGTAACGGAGTTCGAGAAGAATTTTTTTTTTTCTCTTTCTCGGCCTATCTCAACCCTGTTGCACAAAAATAATGTTGGAATGATTTTTTTTAATATTTTGAATCTTTTTCTATTTTTTTTGGGAAATTTCTATTCCAGGTCGGATCGGAATGGAATTCGGAACGAATATTTTTTCTCACTTTCTCGGCCTATCTCAGCCCAATTTGTATAGAAATTTTGCTGGAATGATGTTTTTTAATAATTTGAATTTTTTTTGGGAATTTTCTATACCAAGTCAGGTAGGATCGGAATTCGGGTCGAAATTTTTTCTTTTCTCTTTCTCGTCCTATCTCTTCCCGGTTTGGATAAAAATATTGCCTGAATGTTGTTTTTTAGCTTTTTGAATTTTTTTGCTATTTTTTTGGGAATTTTCTTGCCCGTGTTGGGTGGGAATGGAATTCGGGCCGAAAATTTTTTTCTCTCTTTCTCTACCTATCTCAACCCGGTTTGGATTGAAATAATGCCGGAATGATTTTTTTAATTTTTTAATTTTGTTTTGCTATTTTTTATCGGAATTTTCTATCTCGGGTAGGGTAGGAATGGAATTCAGTACGAAATTTTTTTTTTCTCTCTTTCTCGGCCAATCTTAACCCGGTTTGAAATTGAATAATGTTGAAATGAAGTTTTTTAATTTTTTTGCCATTTTTTAGGGAATTTTCTTGCCCGGGTCGGCTAGGAACGTAATTTGGGACAAATTTTTTTTTTCTCTTTCTCAGCGTTTCTCAACCCGGTTTGGATAAAAATATTGCCAGAATGATGTTTTTCCATTTTTTGAATTTTTTTTACAATTTTTTTTGGAATTTTATTGCCTAGTTCGGGTAGGAACGCAATTCGGGATGAAATTTTTTTTTTCTCTTTTTCTGCCTATCTCAACCCGGTTTGGATAGAAATAATGCTGGAATGAAGTTTTTTAGTTTTTTGAAATTTTTTGCTATTTTTCTAGCCCGGGTTTGGTAGGAATGGAATTCGGGGCAAAATATTTTTTCTCTCTTTCTAGGCCTATCTCAACCCGGTTTGGAATGAAATAATGCTGGAATGATATTTTTTTAATTTCTTTACTATTTTTTGGGGAATTTTCAATCCCAGCACGATAGGAACGGAATTCGGGACGAAATTCTTCTCTCTCTTTCTCGACCTATCTAAACCCAGTTTGGATAGAATTATTTTCGGAATAATGTTTTTTAATTTTTTGAATTTTTATGCTATTTTGTTTTGGAATTTTCTTACCCGGGTCGGGTAGGAATGGAATTCGGGACGAAATTTTTTTTCTCTCTTTCCCAGCCTATCTCAACCCGGTTTGGATAGAAATGTTGCTGGAATGATGTTTTTTAATTTTTTTTCCTATTTTTTTTTTTTCAGAATTTTCTAGCTTGGGCCGGTTGGAACGAAATTCGGGGCGAATTTTTTTTCCCTTTTTTTTTCGCCTATCCCAACCCGTTTGGATATAAATATTGTCGGAATGATTTTTTTTTTATAAAGTTTTTGCTATTTTTTTTTGAATTATCTAGCCCAGGTCGGGTTGGAACGGAATTCAGAACGAATATTTTTTTCTTTCTTTCTCGGCCTATCTCAACCCGATATGGATAGAAATATCGCTGGGATGATGTTTTTTTTAATTTTTTTTCTATTTTTTTTTTGGAGTTTTCTAGCCCAGGTCGATTAGAAACGGAATTTGGGACGAAATTTTTTTCACTTCTTCTTGGCCTATCTCAACCCGGTTTGGATAGAAATAATGCCGAAATGAAGTTTTTTAATTTTTTGCTATTCTTTTGCGAATTTTCTTGCACGAGTCTGGTAGGAATAGAATTCGGGAAGACAATGATTTTCTCTCTTTCTCGGCCTATCTCAACCCGGTTTGGATAGAAATAATGCTAGAATGATGTTTTTTAATTTTTTTGAATTTTTTTGCTATTTCTTTGGGAGTTTTCTAGCCCGGGTAGGGTAGGAAAGGAATTCGGGTCGAATTTTTTTTTTCTCCTCTTTCTCGGCCTATCTTAGCCCGGTTTGGATAGAAATATTGCCGGAATAATTTTTTTGAATTTTTTCGCTATTTTTTTGAGAATTTTCTGGCCCGAGTCGGGTAGGAACGGAATTCGGGGAAAAAAATATTGCCGGAGTGATTTTTTTTTTTTAGTTTTTTTGCTATTTTTTTAGGAATTTTCTAGCCTTGGTCGGGTTCGGACGGAATTTGGAACGAATATTTTTTTTTCTCTTTTTCGGCCTATCTAAACCCGAAACCCGGTTTGGATAGAAATATTGCTGGAATGATGGTTTTTAATTTTTATTTAATTTTGTTGGAATTTTCTAGCTCGTGTCGGATAGGAACGGAATTCGGGACGAAAATTCTTTTCTCTTTTTCTCGGCCTATCTCAACTCGGTTGGAATAGAAATATTGCCGGAATAAGGTTTTTTAATTTTCAGAATTTTTTTAGGTAATTTTCTTGCCCGAATCGAGTGAACGGAATTTAGGACAAAAATGTTTTTCTCTCTTTCTCGGCTTATCTAAACCCGGTTTGGAAATAATGCCAAAAAGATGTTTTTTAATTTTTTTGCTATTTCTTTTGGAATTTTCTAGCCTAGGTCAGGTGTGAACGGAATTCGGGATGAAAATTCTTTTTACACTTTCTTGGCCTATCTCAACCCCGTTTGGATAGAAACAATGTCAGAAAGATGTTTTCTAATATGTTGAATTTTTTTGGTTTTCTTTAGCTTCAGTCGGATAGGAACGGAATTCAGATCGAAAATTTTTTTTATCCCTTTCTCGGCCTATCTTAGCCTGGTTTGAATAGAAATATTTCCGGAATGATGTTTTTAAATTTTGTGAATTTTTTTTGGAATTTTCTATCCCGAGTTGGGTAGAAACGGAATTCGGAACAAAATTTTTTTTCTCTTTCTCGGCCTATCTAAATTTGGTTTGTATATAAAATATGGTGGAATGATGTTTTTTAATTTTTTTTAATTTTTTCCATTTTTTTTTGGAATTTTCTAGCACGGGCCGAGTTGGAATGGAATTCGGAACGAATATTTTTTTTTCTCTTTCTCGGCCTATCTTAGCCACGTTTGGATAGAAATATTGCCGGAATGATGTTTTTCCATTTTTTGAATTTTTTTTACAATTTTTTTGGGAATTTTATTGCCTAGTTCAGATAGGAACGCAATTCGGGATAGAAATAATGCTAGAATGACGTTTTTTAATTTTTTGAATTTTTTTGCTATTTCATTGGGAATTTTCTAGCCCGGGTCGGGTAGGAAAGGAATTTAGGTCAAAAATTTTTTTTTTCTCTTTCTCGGCCTATCCCAGCCCAGTTTGGATAGAAATATTGCCGGAATAATTTTTTTGCTATTTTCTTGGGAATTTTCTGGCCCGAGTCATGTAGGAACAGAATTCGGGAAAAAAATGTTTTTCTCTCTTTCTCAGCCTATCTCAACCTGATTTTGATTGAAATAACGCCAGAACGATGTTTTTTAATTTTTTGAATTATTTTGCTATTTCTATGGGAATTTTCTAGCCCGGGTCGGGTAGGAACGGAATTCGGGACGAAAATGTTTTTCTCTATTTCTTGGCATATCTAAACCCGGTTTGGATAACAATAATGCCTGAATGACGTTTTTTAATTTTTTGAATTTTTTTTGCTATTTCTTTGGGAATTTTCTAGACCGAGTCGGGTAGGAACAGAATTCGGGAAAAAATTTTTTTTTACTCTTTGTTGATCTATCTGAACCTCGTTTGGATAAAAATATTGCCGGAATGATGTTTTTTAACTTTTTGAATTTTTTTGCTTTTTTTTTTTTGGGAATTTTCTAGCTCGGATCGAGTAGGAACAAATTTCGAGACGAAATTTTTTTTTCCTCTTTCTTGGCCAATCTCAACCTTGTTTGGATAGAAATAATGCCAGAAAGATGTTTTTTAATTTTTTGAATTTTTTTGCTATTTTTTTTGAAAATTTTTCTTGGGTCAGGTAGGAACGGAATTTAGAATGAATTTTTTTTTCCTTCTCAGCTTATCTCTGCCCGGTTTGGATAGAAATATTGCTGGAATGATGTTTTGTAAGAATTTGAATTTTTTTTGGGAATTTTCTATACCAGGTCGGGTAGGAACGGAATTCGAGTCGAAATTTTTTTTCTCTCTTTCTCGGCCTATCTCTGCCGATTTGGATAGAAATATTTCCTGAATGATGTTTTCTAATTTTTTGAATTTTTTTGCTTTTTCATTTTGGGAATTTTCTTTCCCGGGCCAGGTAGGAACGGAATTCGGGACAAATTTTTTTTTCTTTCTCGGCCTATCTCAACCAGGTTTGGATAGAAATAATGTCGGAATGAAGTTTATTAATTTTTTGAATTTTTTTAGGAATTTTCATGCCCGAGTCGAGAAGGAACGCAATTTGGAACAAATTTTTATTTTTCATTTTCTCTTTGTCAGCCTATCTCAACCCGGTTTGGATAGAAATATTGCCAGAATGATTTTTTTTAATTTTTTTTCCTATTTTTTGGAATTTTCTAGCCTGGGTTGCGTAGGAACGGAATTTGGGACAATTTTTTTTTTTTTTCTCTTTCTCGGCCTATCACAGCCCCGTTTGGATAGAAGTAATGCCGGAAAGACGTTTTTTAATTTTTTGAATTTTTTTAGCTTGGGTAAGATAGGAACGGAATTCAGAAAGATTTTTTTTTTTTTTTTTTTTTTTTTTTTTTTTTTTTTTAATTTCATGGCCTATCACTGCCAGGTTTGGATAGAAATAATGCGACAATGATGTTTTTCAATTTTTTGAATTTTTTTGCCATTTTTTTTGGAATTTCAATCCTGGGTTAGGTTGTAACGGAGTTCGGGAAGATTTTTTTTTTTTTTTTTTCTTTCTTGGCCTATCTCAACCTTGTTGCACAAAAATAATGCTGGAATGATGTTTTTTAATATTTTGAATCATTTTCTATTTTTTTTGGGAAATTTCTATTCTAGGTTGGATCGGAATGGAAATCGGAACGAATATTTTTTCTCACTTTCTCGGCCTATCTCAGCCCAATTTGTATAGAAATTTTGCTGGAATGATGTTTTTTAATAATTTGAATTTTTTTTTGGGAATTTTCTATACCAAGTCAGGTAGGACCGGAATTCGGGTCGAAATTTTTTCTTTTCTCTTTCTCAGCCTATCTCTTCCCAATTTGGATAAAAATATTGCCTGAATGTTGTTTTTTAGCTTTTTGAATTTTTTTGCTATTTTTTTGGGAATTTTCTTGCCCGTATTGGGTGGGAATGGAATTCGGGACGAAATTTTTTCTCTCTCTTTCTCTACCTATCTCAACCTGGTTTGGGTTGAAATAATGCCGGAATGATTTTTTTTAATTTTTTTTTGCTATTTTTTTTTCGGAATTTTCTATCATGGGTAGGGTAGGAATGAAATTCAGTACGAAAAATTTTTTTTCTCTTTCTCGGCCAATCTTAACCCGGTTTGAAATTGAATAATGTTGAAATGAAGTTTTTTAATTTTTTTGCCATTTTTTAGGGAATTTTCTTGCTCGGGTCAGGTAGGAATGTAATTTGGGACAAATTTTTTTTTTTCTCTTTCTTAGCCTTTCTCAACCCGGTTTGGATAAAAATATTGCCAGAATGATGTTTTTCCATTTTTTGAATTTTTTTTACAATTTTTTTTGGAATTTTATTGCCTAGTTCGGGTAGGAACGCAATTCGGGATGAAATTTTTTTTTTCTTTTTCTGCCTATCTCAACCCGGTTTGGATAGAAATAATGCTGGAATGAAGTTTTTTAGTTTTTTGAAATTTTTTGCTATTTTTCTAGCCCAGGTTTGGTAGGAATGGAATTCGGGGTGAAATATTTTTTCTCTCTTTCTAGGCCTATCTCAACCCGGTTTGGATTGAAATAATGTTGGAATGATATTTTTTTTAATTTCTTTACTATTTTTTTGGGAATTTTCAATCCCAGCACGATAGGAACGGAATTCGGGGCGAAATTCTTCTCCCTCTTTCTCGACCTATCTAAACCTGGTTTGGATAGAATTATTTTCGGAATAATGTTTTTTAATTTTTTGAATTTTTATGCTATTTTTTTTTGGAATTTTCTTACCCCGGTTGGGTAGGAATGGAATTCGAGACTAAATTTTTTTTTTCTCTTTCCCAGCCTATCTCAACCCGGTTTGGATAGAAATATTGCTGGAATGATGTTTTTTAATTTTTTTTCCTATTTTTTTCAGAATTTTCTAGCCTGGGTCGGTTGGAACGAAATTCGGGACGAATTTTTTTTCCCTTTTTTTTTCGCCTATCCCAACCCGTTTGGATATAAATATTGTCGGAATGTTTTTTTTTTTTTTTTTTTTTTTTTTTTTTTTTTTTTTTATAAATTTTTTGCTATTTTTTTTTTTGAATTATCTAGCCCAGGTCGGGTTGGAACGGAATTCAGAACGAATATTTTTTTCTTTCTTTCTCGGCCTATCTCAACCCGATATGGATAGAAATATCGCTGGGATGATGTTTTTTAATTTTTTTGCTATTTTTTTTGGAGTTTTCTTGCCCAGGTCGATTAGAAACGGAATTTGGGACGAAATTTTTTTCACTTCTTCTTGGCCTATCTCAACCCGGTTTGGATAGAAATAATGCCGAAATGAAGTTTTTTAATATTTTGCTATTCTTTTGCAAATTTTCTTGCACGAGTCGGGTAGGAACAGAATTCGGGAAGAAAATGATTTTCTCTCTTTCTCGGCCTATCTCAACCCGGTTTGGATAGAAATAATGCTAGAATGATGTTTTTTAATTTTTTTGAATTTTTTTGCTATTTCTTTGGGAGTTTTCTTGCCCGGGTCGGGTAGGAAAGGAATTCGGGTCGAAATTTTTTTTTTCCTCTTTCTCGGCCTATCTCAGCCCGGTTTGGATAGAAATATTGCCGGAATAATGTTTTTGAATTTTTTTGCTATTTTTTTGAGAATTTTCTGGCCCGAGTCGGGTAGGAAAGGAATTCGGGGAAAAAAATGTTTTTCTCTCTTTCTCAGCCTATCTCAACACGGTTTTGATTTAAATAAAGCCAGAATGATGTTTTTTAATTTTTTTAATTATTTTGCTGTTTCTTTGGGAATTTTTTAGCCCGGGTCGGGTAGGAACGGAATTCAGGTCGAAAATGTTTTTCTCTATTTCTTGGCATATCTAAACCCGGTTTGGATAACAATAACGCCTGAATGACGTTTTTTAATTTTTTGAATTTTTTTGCAATTTCTTCAGGAATTTTCTAAACCGAGTCGGGTAGGAACGGAATTCGGGACGAAATTTTTTTTTTACTCTTTGTTGATCTATCTCAACCCCGTTTGGATAGAAATAATGCCGGAAATATGTTTTTCAATTTTTTTGCTTTTTTTTCTTTGGGAATTTTTTAGCTTGGGTCGGGTAGGAACAGAATTCGGAATGAATTTGTTTCCCTCTTTCTCGGCCTATCTTTCCCCGGTTGGAATTGAAAATGACAGAATGATGTTTTTTAATTTTGTACAATTTTTTGCTTTTTTTTTTTTTGGGAGTTTTCTATCTCGGGCTGGGTAGAAACGGAATTCGGGGCGAAATTTGTTTCCCCTCTTTCTCGGCCTATCTAAACCCGGTTTGGATAGAAAATATGGCCGAATAATGTTTTTTAATTTTTTGAGTTTTTTTGCTATTTTTTTGGGAATTTTCTAGGCCGGGTTGGGTAGGAACAGAATTCGGGATGATAGTTTTTTTTACTCAAACTCGGCCTATGTCAACCCCGTTTGGATAGAAATATTGCCAAAAAGTTGTTTTTTTTTTTTTTTTTATTTAATTTTTTTACTTTTTTTTGGGGATTTTTTAGCTTGGGTCGGGTAGGAACGGGAATCGGAGTGAAATTTTTTTTTTCTCTTTCTCGGCCTGTCTCTATTTGGTTTGGATGGAAATATTGCTGGAATGATGTTTTTTAACTTTTTGAATTTTTTTGCTTTTTTTTTTGGGAATTTGCTAGCCTGGATCGAGTAGGAACAAATTTCGAGACGAATTTTTTTTCCCTCTTTCTTGGCCTATCTCAACCTTGTTTGGATAGAAATAATGCCGGAAAGATGTTTTTTAATTTTTTGAATTTTTTTGCTATTTTTTTTGAAATTTTTTCTTGGGTCAGGTAGGAACGGAATTCGGAATGAATTTTTTTTTTTTCTCTTTCTCAGCTTTTCTCTACTCGGTTTGGATAGAAATATTGCTGGAATGATGTTTTGTAATAATTTGAATTTTTTTTGGGAATTTTCTATACCAGGTTGGGTAGGAACGGAATTCGAGTCAAAATTTTTTTCTCTCTTTCTCGGCCTATCTCTGCCGATTGGGATAGAAATATTTCCTGAATGATGTTTTCTAATTTTTTGAATTTTTTTGCTTTTTCTTTTTGGGAATTTTCTTTCCCGGGTCGGGTAGGAACGGAATTCGGGACAATTTTTTTTTTTCTTTCTCAGCCTATCTCAACCAGGTTTGGATAGAAATAATGTCGGAATGAAGTTTATTAAATTTTTTAGGAATTTTCATGCCCGAGTCAAGAAGGAACGCAAATTTGGACAAATTTTTATTTTTCATTTTCTCTTTGTCGGCCTATCTCAACCCGATTTGGATAGAAATATTGCTGGAATGATTTTTAAAAATTTTTTTTCCTATTTTTTGGAATTTTCTAACCTGGGTTGCGTAGGAACGGAATTTGGGAAAAAAAATTTTTTTCTCTTTCTCGACCTATCACAGCCCCGTTTGGATAGAAGTAATGCCGGAAAGACGTTTTTTAATTTTTGGAATTTTTTTAGCTTGGGTCGGACAGGAACGGAATTCAGAACAATTTTTTTTTTTTTTTATTATAATTTCATGGCCTATCACTGCCAGGTTTGGATAGAAATAATGCCAGAATGATGTTTTTCAATTTTTTGAATTTTTTTGCCATTTTTTTTGGAATTTTCTATCCCGGGTTAGGTTGTAACGGAGTTCGGGAAGAATTTTTTTTTCTCTTTCTCGGCCTATCTCAACCCTGTTGCACAAAAATAATGCTGGAATGATGTTTTTTAATATTTTGAATCTTTTTCTATTTTTTTTGGGAAATTTCTATTCCAGGTCGGATCGGAATGGAATTCGGAACGAATATTTTTTCTCACTTTCTCGGCCTATCTCAACTCCGTTTTTTTTTTAATTTTTTTACTTTTTTTTGGGATTTTTTAGCTTGGGTCGGGTAGGAACGGAATTCGAAGTGAAAATTTTTTTTTTCTTTCTCGGCCTATCTCTGTCCGGTTTGGATAGAAATATTGCCGGAATGATGTTTTTTTAACTTTTTTATTTTTTGGGAATTTTCTAGCCCGGATCGAGTAGGAACAAATTTCGAGATGAAATTTTTTTTTTCCTCTTTCTTGGCCTATCTCAACCTTGTTTGGATAGAAATAATGCCGGAAAGATGTTTTTTAATTTTTTGAATTTTTTTGCTATTTTTTTTGAAATTTTTTCTTGGGTCAGGTAGGAACGAAATTCGGAATGAAATTTTTTTTTTTCTCTTTCTCAGCTTTTCTCAGCTCGGTTTGGATAGAAATATTGCTGGAATGATGTTTTGTAATAATTTGAATTTTTTTTGGGAATTTTCTATACCAGGTCGAGTAGGAACGGAATTCGAGTCGAAATTTTTTTCTCTCTTTCTCGGCCTATCTCTGCCGATTGGGATAGAAATATTTCCTGAATGATGTTTTCTAATTTTTTGAATTTTTTTGCTTTTTCTTTTTGGGAATTTTCTTTCCCGGGTCGGGTAGGAACGGAATTCGGGACAAAATTTTTTTTTTTCTTTCTCAGCCTATCTCAACCAAGTTTGGATAGAAATAATGTCAGAATGAAGTTTATTAATTTTTTTAGGAATTTTCATGCCCGAGTCAAGAAGGAACGCAAATTGGGACAAATTTTTATTTTTCATTTTCTCTTTGTCGGCCTATCTCAACTCGGTTTGGATAGAAATATTGCTGGAATGATTTTTAAAATTTTTTTTCCTATTTTTTGGAATTTTCTAGCCTGGGTTGCGTAGGAACGGAATTTGGGACAAAATTTTTCTCTCTCTCTTTCTCAGCCTATCACAGCCCCGTTTGGATAGAAGTAATGTCGGAAAGACGTTTTTTAATTTTTTGAATTTTTTTGCTATTTTTGTAGGAATTTTCTAGCCTGGGTCGAGTAGGAATGGAATTCGGGAGGAAATTTTTTTTTCTCTTTTTTGGCCTATCTCAACCCGGTTTGGATTGAAATAATGCCGGCATGATGTTTTTTAATTTTTTGAATTTTTTTCTATTTTTCGGGTAATTTTCTATCCTGGGTCAGGTAGGAACTTAATTCGGGACAAAATTTTTTCTCTCTTTCTTGGCGTATCTCAACCCGATTTGGATAGAAATAACGCTGGAATGATGTTTTTTAATTTTTTTTTTTAATTTTTCGCTTTTTTTTTCGAAATTTTTGTAAGGTTGAATTTATTCAACCATCTAATTGGCTTTATTCCGTGCCAAATTTTCTTGTAATTCAACATTTAGTAACCCTGTATTTAGGTGGGTTTGATGTAAGGGTAGTGAGTGAGATAGAGTGAAGATTGCTCAAGAGTGTGCAAGAAAACAGAAACTCGTGGCTGGGCCTCGCGGGTGACTCGCGGCTTCAAGCCGCCAGACGCAGCATACGTGCCAAGCATGCTGGAAGGTGAACAGTCATGCAAGCTGGAGCACTACAGGACAAAACAGGACAACTGGCCATACGGTTATCTCGCGACTGGATCTCGTGACTTAGTCAAGCCGCGAGGTCAAGCCGCGAGCCACCCCTGTTTTGTAAAACCTGACGTTTCACATTCCTCTACCACTCCAGTATAAATACCCCTTTTACCCACGATTGTAAGAGAGCTTCCAGAGAGAATTTTGAGAGAGAAACCCTAAAGAAAAGCAAGATTGATTCACCCACAATCTATACATTAGAGTCTCTTCAAATTTCTCAACTCTCTTCCTCTCCATTGTCAAATCCTTGAGAGGTATTATACCAAACCTGATTCTCACCATTATCATTACTGTGAGAGAGCTGTTTGGATTTTTGGGAAGCAGTTAGGAAGGAACCAATCTTCATTGGTTGATGCTACGGTCTAGTAGCGGAATCCGGGAAGCTAGAAAAGAAAAAGGTTCGGCGCAACCTCGTTGGAGCAAGAAGGTTGAAGGGCTTAGGTGCACTGGGTAGATTAGGCTTGGAGGGTCTATTACTGTCCATGTATCCCAACTGTATTTTCTAGTGGATTGTTTACCGCTTGGAGGGTGGTGGAGAGGTTTTACGCCGAGAGTTTCGGTTTCCTCTTCGATAACACATCGCGTGTTGTCTTTGTGTTTGCATCTTCCTTCCTCTCTATCTTTGCCTTTTTATTATCTGTTGTGGATTGTGTTTTGTTTTGGCTTAGATAGTTTTTAACCAATTCCATATTATAGCTTATGTTAAGTTTCCGCATACTTGTTGTTTGACATATTGCTTGAATTGGTTAAGTTGTAATTTGGGGGTCTAAACGTTCAAAGGTGTTTATACACGTTTTTGAACTTTCAATTGGTATCAGAGCGGGTACACTGTTATTGGTTTCATTACCATTGTGTGATCCTTGACTCCCTTTTGAGATGGATCGGTCTCAATCCCTAAATGCACCTCCATATTTTGATGGTAGTAATTATGCTTTTTGGAAGGTTCGCATGAGAGCTTTTCTGTGTTCTATTGATGAATCCGTTTGGGATGCTGTTGAGATTGGTTGGACCAGACCTGAGGCAACCAAATCCACATGGGATAAGGCAGCACTTGCTGCATCTAATGCTAACAGTAAAGCACTCAATGCTATTTTCTGTGGTGTGTCTCCAGATGAATTTCATAGGATTTCTCACATTACCGTTGCCAAAGAAGCATGGGAGATTTTGGAAACCACCTATGAAGGCACGAAGAAAGTGAAAGACACCAAGTTGCAAATGCTGACCACTCGGTTCGAGGAGCTCAAAATGAGTGAGGATAAGTCTTTTGACTCTTTCTATGGGAAGCTAAATGAGGTGGTTGTCAGCAAGTTCAACTTGGGGGAGAAAACGGAGGATTCAAAAATTATAAGGAAGATCCTTCGATCATTGCCGGAAAGTTTTCGTGCTAAAGTGACAGCGATTGAAGAGAGCAAGGACCTTGATGGCATCAAAGTACAGGAGCTGGTTGGTTCTCTTCAGACTTATGAGATGTCGCTGCCCAATCAACGGAAGAGTAAATCTCTTGCTCTTAAGACCATTAATGAGAAGGTGGAAGATCAAGACTCATCGGGAGAAGATGTGGTTGACAAAGATGTTGCATACCTTGTCAAAAATTTCAGAAAGTTCTTGAAATTCAAAAATAATGGCAAATTTGATGATAAAAGAAAATTCCAAAGTTCTGGAAGGGAGAAAAGGGAATTCAAAAAGAAAGATGGAAAAGAATCCCAACCTACACAAGGTGTCACTTACTTCGAATGTAACGGACATGGACACTTTAAGAAGGAATGTCCGAATTATTTGAAATCGAAAGGCAAAGTGTATGCCACAACATTGAGTGACTCGGATTCATCTGACTCAGAATCAGAAGAAAGCTGTGATGGAGAGGGGAATTATTCAGCTTTTATGACTATTGCTCATGTTGAGTTTTCAGATGAGTTGAATCTGCTTGTACGAGACCTTGGAGAACATAGTGATGATGAATCACTAGGAATTGTTGAAGAATCAGATGCTGAAGAAGATGAAAGCACAGCAAATCTTCAAGAGAATTATAACTCACTCTTGGAGAAGTCGGGTGAGTACACAAGGGTGGCCAAGGCTGCTGTGAGAAAAATGAAGAAGGCAGAGGAGGACTACAAAAATCTCCT
The DNA here is from genome assembly GCF_001633185.2 of Quercus lobata. Lineage (NCBI taxonomy): Eukaryota > Viridiplantae > Streptophyta > Magnoliopsida > Fagales > Fagaceae > Quercus > Quercus lobata. The sequence continues at coordinate 24,634,502 of NC_044911.1, read as the reverse complement.
AATCCGATATAGGGAGGCCAAATGTGAGATAGAATCACTGAATGGTGAGCTGTTCGAAACTTACACAAAAGTGAGATTTCTTGAGAATGAGGTTGTGCAAGCAAATGCTAAAATAGAGAGGGTCACCACCAAGAAGCTAGATGATGTTATCTCATCTCAAAAGAGATTTTCAGACAAATCCGGATTGGGATATACCGGAGGAAGTAGTTCATCTGGAAATGTCACTAAAGAAGTGAAGTTTGTAAAGGCCAAAGATCCAGTTGTAGCTGACCTTACTGATGAGAAGCTCAAGATGGAGGAGAAGAAGAATGTAGTGAACCAACGGATGTTGAATCCCCGTAATCAATCTGTGGGTAGGTTTGAATCTCGTGCCAAGTCACGCCCACGACCACAAAGAGGTCCTAGAGCAACTTATGTGTGTCATTATTGCGGACTTTAAGGGCATACACGACCAAATTGCCAAAAGCTGAGAGCAAAGAATAGTACAACTCCTCAAAGGTCAGGAGGACCTAGAAATGATAGAAGAAGTTGGGCAGGTGATCAATCTAGAGATCAGAATGGTGATCCCGGAATGATGAACGTGATGAAGATGATTGGTGCATTCACCAACTGCTTGGAAAGCTTTTCACGAAGGTTTGAAATCCCTAACTCCCGTACCCAATCCTATAAGGAAATCACCCCAAATGCAAGTGACGTGTGGGTGAAAAAGGGTACTCATGCATAAGCATTACAACATGTCCATGCATTAATACTTCCTATGCTTTGTGACAATGTTTGTTTATTTTGCTTGCTGTTTTTGCTGTTGGTTGTCTGCATGTCTACTTGTGCATATTTTTAATTTTGTTTTATCAATCTTTTTGTTTCTAGTGTCAAAAATTCAAAAATCACATAAAAATTAGAAAATCAAAAAGCTTGATTGACTTTGTTGAGCTTTTGTCTCAAAACTTGTTTTGCCTTGTACCTTTGTGCTAATGGCTTTGTGCATTTTCGAGCATTACTTGTTTTCATGCACTCATATCACTGTGGGAAAAATCTTGAAATCTATGTGATTGTTGTAAATAAATCTTCAAACTTGTCATGAATGATTAGTGAATGGTTATGTTGATCTTGAGATATGCATAGACTTGTGTCTATATATCTTCCCACTATTTTTTTGTTTTTGCTAAAAAGAGCTCACCAAATGTAAATCTCCAAATGAAAAGAGATATTGAGCTGCAAAAGCCTGTCGTACATTCTAGTATTCGACTAGGAAAAATGGTAAGCGACTTTATATTAAAGGAAATGTTTATTCAAAAGGCCAAAAGCTTGTTCATTAAAGTGAAATATCAAATATCACTCTCACAATGAGAGGTGATTGTCTCAAAAGATCAAATGTTATGATTAAAAGTGGAGTTAAATGTAAAACTCCAAATTATGTTATCAAGTTTTGTGGGAGGTCATATATACATACTTCTATAATTGAGATGGGTCACATGATCTAGTGCTAATTGTGTATGTCTTCGTTGAATTAATCATTGAAGCTTCACATTAGACTAAGGACTATCTCATTGTTGATATCCACACACAACACACAAGTTTATGTTCAATAAATGCCATATTCATTTGTGTGATTGTACTTGATGAAATGTGTTTTCACATGCTCAATCTTTGTTAATTCAAGCACAAAAAGATTTTTGAGTGTTTTAGGTGTTTTTGGAAAGTATTTTGTTTGAGAAATCTGAAAATTTCAAAAATCCAGTTTTGCCCTGTTTTGGCGGTTCAGTCGCGGGTATGTCAAGTCGCGAGCCTCAGTCGCGTCTTCGCGGGTCTTTTTTGGCGACTTGTTTGCGAGTGGAAGGTCCAGTCGCGAGGTTTACTCAGAGATTTTCGCGGCTCAACTCGCGACTCACTCGCGGGTAGACCTTCCAGTCGCGACAAACACTTAGAAAAATTTTTCAAATTTTTGTCCTCGAGTGTTTTGGCGGCTTGAACTGGCGACTGTGTGGCGATTCAATCAAGTCACGAAAAACACGTGTTTGGCAGAAATAGAAGCAGTTTTTAAATCTTTTTCAGTTTTTCCTCAAACATTTGTGACTGTTCATCTTTTCTCTAAACTATCTCCTTCCAAAACTCTCCGTGCACCCATTTCCAATCTCCATTGTTGCATATTTTCTGCTCAAATTCTTCAAGTCACAGGTATGGGTTTTCAGTTTTGAACTCATTTCTACTTGATTCTGTGTTTTTCCCTTTGATTTTTCGCATATGTTTATGTTTTAGAGATGGGTTTGTGATTCGGCTATTGCTCTATGTTCATGCTTAGCTTGCGGATACTGTTGCTAAAGTTTGTTTTGATCTTGGTTGTTTCCTTTTTGGTCTTCATCTTGTGCTTAGCTAAGTGTGTCTTTTAGCTTATCTGATCTTGAACTGTTGAGTTGTTTCAAAATGTTCCGTTTGAGGATGTGAGTTTTACTGAGCTGAATGTGCATGTTATATTGTGTTAATCTGTTGGGAGCATCTGTTAGTTTCAAAATGCTGATTATGAGTCATATCATTTTTCCATTATATGTCTCAATGACATATATCTGCCTTTAGGATAGTTCCTATATCTGCTGATTTTTTTTCCCCTGCATTCTCCCTGTTGTTATTGTGTTTTCTTGTTTAGGCTTGTTTATCCATGTGGTTGATCTAAGTAGCTTATTGTTTAAGTGTTCAAGTTCATTTATGTGGCTGAAATCTCTTTGTTAATTACATGGTACTGACTCTACACAAATATTGTTCTATGCTGTTGTGGCCTCTTCTGATTGTTCACAGATGGCTCCCTTACCTCCGAAGAAGAAAACTCCTGCAAAGAAGGCTGACAAAAGATTGAAAATGGATTCTAAACTGTTTAGGTTAGTTCAACACTTTGAGAGATACAAGGATATCTTCTTGAAAGCTGGAATTATTCAAGAAAGATTTGTAGATTTGGAGGACTTAAGACAATCATTTATCCCTAGCTGTTTTGAAGGAAGAGGATGGGAAAAGTTTCTGAGTGATCTCCCTGTAGTGTGTGAACCCCTGATTAGGGAGTTTTATTCAAATGCTGTGATAAGGGAGAATGAGTTAAGTTGCTGAGTTAGAGGTAAAAAATTCATTTTGGATGCACATGTCATTGATGATGTGCTAGGGCTTGAAGGATTAGAAGATCAGGAATTTATCAATTACAAGGATAGGAGTGTTTCTATTAAAACAGTTCAACAAAGGATAGGTGGGCAGAGAGAAGGGAAATGTTTGAATACCACTGCCTTTCCAGTGGACATAAGGTGTCTAACAATAATCATGATGTTTAACCTCTATCCCATAAAGAAGTTGACTACAATCAACTGTGCTAGAGCAATTTTTCTGATGGATCTCAAAGAAAAGAATTTCATTGACATAAGTTCCCACATATATGACACCATTGTGGATGAGACAAGAACATCCTCTAGGCCAAAATTGATCTTTCCCAGTTTGCTAATGAGGATTTTTAGAAGGAAGGGTGTTCCAATCCCTCAAGACATCAGTCCCATGTCCACACCCTCTGCAATTAACAAGCTTACCTGCAAAAGGATAAGTATTAGGCTTCCAGGAGAAGAAGATGAAGGTGATGAAGGAGAGGGTGTCCCAATGGAGACTGAAGCAGAGGCAGCAGGGCATGCATCAACCTCAACACCCAGGAGGAGTGGCAAAAGGTCCAGAGCATCAACTTCTTCAGATACACCTCCAGATGCTTTCCAAATCATTCTGGAACGACTTGATGGGATCAAAGAAGTCCATACTGAGCACTCTGAGAGGATGAGAGCCATGCAGGACCAGATTGATGTTTTGTCTGCAAACTTGACAGCTTCACCACTCAGCATGAACAGTGACCCTTTGGCCATTCTGGTCAAAAAGGGGGAGATGACATGGATGATGAGAAGCAGAAAAGCAGCTCTTAAGGGGGAGTAATGTGTTGAGGGGGAGTTGTCAAAATTGTCAAAATCAGAGACTTTGTTTATATATGCTTATGTTTTGGGTATTTAATGTTTATATGGGTTTGATACACTGTGGTTTTGGTGTATAGTTGTTTTTAACTCTTAACCTATACTCTTGGTTTAAACTTTTATATATTTTGATGATGTTATTCAGGATGTTTTGTGTTTGTACCCATGTGCTTTTGTAAGGTTTTAGGGTTAATGTTTTATGCATAGTTTGTAGGCTTTATGGTATGTACCTTGCTTAATGCAGCCTTTATGCTATGTTGAAATCAGTACTTTAATCTAAATGTCTTGCATTTTGATTTATGTACTGTCACTCTTGTGCTCTTGTAGGATTGTTCCTAGATGCATATACCTTGTGTATTATGCATTGGTTGAGTGTTGAGCATACAAGTATCTTGCCTTGTGCTTGTTAACTTGTATGTCCTTGTGTTCATTCCAAGTGTGAATGAGCACTGTGATCATTACCTTATGGTGTTCACTTGGTTGATCAAACCATGATTTGTTTCTTAACTCCATCTTTACTTGATCAAATATTGCCTGTTTCATATGCATTTTATGATTTTCTGCTTACAATGATCATGGTGTATTGTTGTGTTTCAGAAGTATTATGTTCATATGATTCAAGTGCTTCACAGCTTCTAGAGTTAGGTGTGAGTGAGTTTTGTTCAACTGTTCCCAACTCACATGTTAAGTTTAGAGTCTGTTTTAGGGTTTTGTCACGGAATAGCCAAAGGGGGAGATTGTATGGTTGAATTTATTCAACCATCTAATTGACTTTATTCCGTGCCAAATTTGCTTGTAATTCAGCATTTAGTAACCCTGTATTTAGGTGGGTTTGATGTAAGGGTAGTGAGTGAGATAGAGTGAAGATTGTTCAAGAGTGTGCAAGAAAACAGAGACTCGTGGCTGGGCCTCGCGGGTGACTCGCAGCTTCAAGCCGCCAGACGCAACACACGTGCCAAGCATGCTGGAAGGTGAACAGTCATGCAAGCTGGAGCACTACAGGACAAAACAAGACAACTGGCCATACGGTTATCTCGCGACTGGATCTCGCGACTTAGTCAAGCCGCGAGCCACCCCTGTTTTGTAAAACCTGACGTTTCACATTCCTCTACCACTCTAGTATAAATACTCCTTTTACCCACGATTGTAAGAGAGCTTCCAGAGAGAATTTTGAGAGAGAAACCCTAAAGAAAAACAAGATTGATTCACCCACAATCTATACATTAGAGTCTCTTCAAATTCCTCAACTCTCTTCCTCTCTATTGTCAAATCCTTGAGAGGCATTATACCAAACCTGATTCTCACCATTATCATTACTGTGAGAGAGCTGTTTGGATTTCTGAGAAGCAGTTAGGAAGGAACCAATCTTCATTGGTTGATGCTACGGTCTAGTAGCGGAATCTGGGAAGTTAGAAAAGAAAAAGGTTCGGCGCAACCTCGTTGGAGCAAGAAGCTTGGAGGGCTTAGGTGCACTGGGTAGATTAGGCTTGGAGGGTCTATTGCTGTCCATGTATCCCAACTGTATTTTCTAGTGGATTGTTTACCGCTTGGAGGGTGGCGGAGAGGTTTTACGCCGAGGGCTTCGGTTTCCTCTTCGATAACACATCGCGTGTTGTCTTTGTATTTGCATTTTCCTTCCTCTCTATCTTTGCCTTTTTATTATCTGCTGTGGATTGTGTTTTATTTTGGCTTAAATAGTTTTTAACCAATTCCATATTATAGCTTATGTTAAGTTTCCGCACACTTGTTGTTTGACATATTGCTTGAATTTGCTTGAATATGTTGTTTGACATATTATACACGTTTTTGAACTTTCAATTTTCTAGCTTGGGTAGGGTAGGAACGGAATTCGGAACGAAATTTTTTTTTTTCTCTTTCTTGTCCTATCCCAACCCGGTTTGGATAGAAATATTGCCAGAATGATATTTTTTAATTTTTTGAATTTTTTTTACAATTTTCTTACCCGAGTCGGGTAGGAATGGAAATTTTGTTTTCTCTTTCTTTGTCCATCTAAACTTGGTTTGGATATAAATATTTCCGGAATGATGTTTTTTAATTTTTGGAATTTTTTTGCTATTTTTTTTTTTGGAATTTTCTAGCCCGAGTCGAGTAGGAACGGAATTCGGGACGAAATTTTTTTCTCCCTTTCTCGGCCTCTCTCAACTCGGTTTGAATATAAATATTACCAGAATGATTTTTTTTTTGTCTAATTTTTTTTTTTGCTTTTTTTTTTTGAATTTTCTGGCCCGGTTCAGGTTCGAACGGAATTCGGGACGAATTTTTTTTTTTACTTTTTCTCGGCCTGTCTCAACCAATTTTGGATAGAAACAATACCGGAAAGATGTTTTTTAATATTTCGAATTTTTTTGCTCTTTTTTTGGGAATTTTTTAGCTTGGGTCGGGTAGGAATGGAATTCGAAATGAATATTTTTTTTTTCTCACTTTCTCGGCCTATCTCAGCCCAGTTTGAATAGACATATTGCCAGAATGATGTTTTTTAATTTTGTGAATTTTTTTGCTTTTTTTTTTTTTTGGAATTTTCTATCCCGGGTCGGGTAGAAATGGAATTCGGGTCGAAATTTATTTTCTCTTTCTCGGCCTATCTAAATTCGGTTTGGATATAAAATATCCCGGAATGATGTTTTTTAATTTTTTGAATATTTTTGGTATTTTTTTTGGAATTTTATAGCTCAAGTCAGATAGGAACGGAATTCGGGACGATTTTTTTTTTTTTTTTTTTTTTCTCTATCTTGGCCAATCTCAACCCGGTTTTGATGGAAATAATGCTGGAATGAAGTTTTTTAATTTTTTGAATTCTTTTGAGAATTTTCTTGCCCGGATTGGGAAGGAATGCAATTCGGGACAAATTTTTTTTTTTCTCTCTCTTGGCCTATCTCAACCCGGTTTGGATAGAAATATGCCAGAATGTTGTTTTCTAATTTATTGAATTGTTTTGTTATTTTTTTTGGAATTTTCTAGCCTGGGTCGGGTAGAAATGTAATTTGGAACGAATTTTTTTTTTTTCGCTTTCTCGGCCTATCTCAGCCCGGTTTTGAAAGAAATATTGCCAGAATGATGTTTTTTAATTTTTTGAATTTTTTTGCTATTTTTTTTGGAATTTTCTAGCCCGAGTCGAGTAGGAATGGAATTTGTGACGAAAATTTTTTTCTCTCTTTGTCGAGCTAGCTCAACCCGGTTTGAGAGAAATAATGTCGGAATGATGTTTTTCTAATTTTTTTGCCATTTTTTTGGGAATTGTCTATTACCGGTCGGATAGGAACAAAAATTTGGAACAAAATTTTTTTCTCTCTTTTTCGGTCTATCTCTGCTCGATTTTGATAGAAATAACATCGTAATGATTTTTTTGAATTTTTTTTGCTATTTTCTATTCCGGGTTGGATAGGAACGAAATTCGGAACGAAATTTTATTTTCTCTCTTTCTCGGACTATCTCAACCCGGTTTGGATAGAAATATTGGTGGAATGATGTTTTTTGATTTTTTGTTTTTTGCTATTTTTTTTTGGAATTTTCTAGCTCGGGTCGGATAGGAACGGAATTTGTCACGAAAATTTTTCTCGCTCTTTCTAGGCCTATCTCAACCCGTTTTGGATTGAAATAATGCTGAATGATGTTTTTTAATTTTTTTAATTTTTTTGCTTTTGTTTTTGGAATTTTCTTGCACGGGTCGGATAGGAACGGAATTTGGGATGAAAATTTTCTCTCTCTCTTTTTCCTCCTATCTCAACCCGGTTTACATAGAAATAATAGCGAAATGAAGTTTTTTAGTTTTTTAAATTTTTTCTATTTTTTTGGGAACTTTCTATCCCGGGTCGGGTAGGAACAGAATTCGGGATGAAATTTTTTTTTTCTCTTTCTCGGCCTATCTCATCCCGGTTTGGATAGAAATAATGCCGGAATGATGTTTTTTAAATTTTTTTTAAGTTTTTGCCATTTTTTTGGAATTTTCTAGCCTGGGTAGTGTAGGAACGGAATTCGGAACGAAAATTCTTTTTCTCTCTTTCATGGCCTATCTCAGCCTGATTTGGATAGAAATATTGCCAGAATGATGTTTTTTAATTTTTTGAATTTTTGAATTATTTTTTTTACAATTTTCTTGCCCGGGTCAGGTAGGAATGGAAATTTTGTTTTCTCTTTCTTGGTCCATCTAAACCCGGTTTGGATAGAAATATTGCTGGAATGATGTTTTTTAATTTTTGGAATTTTTTTGCTATTTTTTTTTTGGAATTTTCTAGCCTGAGTCGAGTAGGAACAGAATTCGGGACGAATTTTTTCTCTCCCTTTCTTGGCCTCTCTTAACTCGGTTTGGATAGAAATATTGCCGGAATATTGTATTTTTTTTTCTAATTTTTTGAGTTTTTTTGCTATTTGTTTTTTGAATTTTCTAGCCCGGATTGGGTTCGATCGGAATTCAGAACGAATATTTTTTTCACTTTTTCGGCCTATTTAGCTCAGGTTTGGATAGAAATATTGCTGGAATGATGTTTTTTGATTTTTAAAATTTTTTTGCTATTTTGTTTGGAACTTTCCAGCCCGAGTTGGACAAGAACGGAATTCGGGATGAATTTTTTTTCCCTTTTTCTCGGCCTATCTCAACCCGGTTTGAATAGAAATAATGCCGAAATGAAGTTCTTTAATTTTTTTAATTTTTACGAAATTTTCTTGTTTGAGCCGGGTAGGAACGGAATTTGGGACAAAATGTTTTTCTCTCTTTCTCGGCCTATCTAAACTCGGTTTGGATAGAAATAATGCCAGAATGATGTTTTTTGAATTTTTTTGCTATTTCTTTGGGAATTTTCTCGCCCGGGTCAAGCAGGAACGGAATTCAGGACGAAATTTTTTTTTACTCTTTCTCGGCCTATCTCAACCCCATTTGAATAGAAATAATGCCGGAAAGATGTTTTTTAGTTTTTTGAATTTCTTTTGCTTTTTTTTTTTTTTTTGCAATTTTTTAGCTTGGGTTGGGTAGGAACGGAATTCAGAATGAAGATTTTTTTCCTCTCTTTCTCGGCCTATCTCTGCCCGCTTTTCATAGAAATATTGCTGGAATGATGTTTTTAAATTTTTTGAATTTTTTTGTAATTTTCTAGCCCAGGTCGAGTAGGAACGGAATTCGAGACGAAATTTTTTTTCTATCTTTCTCGGCCTATCTCAACCCAGTTGGATAGAAATAATGTCAGAATGATTTTTAATTTTTTACTATTTTTTTATAAATTTTCTATTCCGGGTCAGATAGGTGCAGAATTCTGAACGGAAATTTTTTTTTTCTCTCTTTCTCGGCCTATCTTTGCCCAGTTTGGATAGAAATATTGTCAGAATTATGTTTTTTGAATTTTTTGTTATTTTTTTACAATTTTCTTGCCCGGGTCGGGTAGGAATGGAAATTTGTTTTCTCTTTCTCGGTCTATCTCAACCCGGTTTGGATAGAAATATTGCCCGAATGATGTTCTTTTAATTTTTGGAATTTTTTGCCTTTTTTTTTTTTTGGAATTTTCTAGCCCGGGCCGAGTAGGAACGGAATTTGGGAAGAAAATTTTTTTCTCCCTTTCTAGCTTGGGTCTGGTTCGAATGGAATTCGGAACAAATATTTTTTTTAATCTTTTTTGGCCTATCTAAACTTGGTTTGGATAGAAATATTGTCGGAATAATATTTTTAGATTTTTTTTTAAATTTTTTTGCAATTTTTTTAAAATTTTCTAGCCCCTGTCGGATAGGAACGGAATTCGGGACGAAATTTTTTTTCTATTTTTCCCAGCCTATCTCAACCTGGTTTGAATAGAAATAATGCCAGAATAAAGTTTTTGAATTTTTTGCTATTTTTTTTTTGGTAATTTTCTTGCCCGAGTTGGGTAGGAATGGAATTCGGGACAAAAATGTTTTTCTCTCTTTCTCAGCCTATATAAACCCGGTTTGGATAGAAATAATGCGAGAATGATGTTTTTTAATTTTTTGATTTTTTTTGCTATTTCTTTGGGAATTTTCTAGCCCGAGTCGGGTAGAAACGGAATTCGGGATGAATTTTTTTTTTTTTTTTCTCTTTCTTGGCCTATCTCAACCCCATTTGGATAGAGACAATGCCGGAAAGAAGTTTTTTAATGTTTTGAATTTTTTTTTAAAATTTTTTAGCTTGGGTTGATTAGGAATCGAATTCGGAATGAAATTTTTTTTCTCCCTTTCTCGGCCGATCTCAGCCCAGTTTGAATAGAAATATTGCCGGAATGATGTTTTTTTAGTTTTGTGAATTTTTTTGCTTTTTTTTTTTGGAATTTTCTATCCCGGGTCGAGTAGAAACGGAATTCGGGATGAAATTTATTTTCTCTTTCTTGGCCTATCTAAATTCGGTTTGGCTATAAAATATACCAGAATGATGTTTTTTAATTTTTGGAATTTTTTTTGGAATTTTCGAGCCCGAGTCGGGTAGGGACGGAATTCGGGACCAAAATTTTTTCCTCTATCTCAGCCAATCTCAACCCAGTTTTGATGGAAATAATGTCGGAATGAAGTTTTTTAATTTTTTGAATTCTTTTTTGGGAATTTTCTTGCCCGGGTCAAGAAGGAACGCAATTCAGGACAATTTTTTTTTTCTCTTTCTCGGCCTATCTCATCCCGATTTCGATAGAAATATTGTCGGAATGTTGTTTTTTAATTTTTTGAATTTTTTGTTTTTTTTTTTTGGAATTTTCTAGCCTGGGTCGGGTAGGAATGTAATTCGGAACGAAATTTTTTTTTTCTCTTTCTCGTCCTATCTTCAGCCCGGTTTTGATAGAAATATTGTTGGAATGATTTTTTTGAATTTTTTTGCTATTTTTTTTTGGAATTTTCTAACCCGGGTCGGGTAGGAACGGAATTCGGGACGAAATTTTTTTTTTCTTCTCTTTGTTGGACTATCCCAACCCGGTTTGATAGAAATAATGCCGGAATGAAGTTTTTTAAATTTTTGAATTTTTTTGCTATTTTTTTGGGAATTTTTTTGTCTGAGCCGGGTAGGAACGGAATTTGGGACAAAAATGTTTCTCTTTCTAGGCCTATCTAAACCCGATTTGGATAGAAATAATGCCAGAATGATGTTTTTTTTTTTTTTTTTTTTTTTTTTTTTTTTTTTTTTTTTGCTATTTCTTTGGGAATTTTCTAGCCCGGATCAAGTAGGAATGGAATTCAGGACGAAATTGTTTTTTACTCTTTCTCGGCCTATTTCAACCCCGTTTGGATAGAAATAATGCTGGAAAGATGTTTATTAGTTTTTTGAATTTTTTGCTTTTTTTTTTTTTTGGATTTTTTTAGCTTGGGTAGGAACGAAATTCAGAACGAAGATTTTTTTCCTCTCTTTCTCGGCCTATCTCTGCCCGGTTTTCATAGAAATATTGCCGGAATGATGTTTTTTAATTTTTTGATTTTTTTTGGAATTTTCTAGCCCAGGTCGAGTAGGAACGGAATTCCAGACGAAATTTGTTTTCTATCTTTCTCGGCCTATGTCAACCCGGTTGGATAGAAATAATGCCAGAATGATGTTTTTTTTAATTTTTTGGCTATTTTTTTGGAAATTTTCTATTTCGGGTCGGATAGGTACGGAATTCTGAACAAATTGTTTTTTTTTTTTCTCTTTCTCGACCTATCACAGCCCAATTTGGATAGAAATATTGCCGACATTATGTTTTTTGATTTTTTGTTATTTTTTTTACAATTTTCTTGCCCGGGTCGGGTAAGAATGGAAATTTTGTTTTCTCTTTCTCGGTCTATCTCAACCCGGTTTGGACAGAAATATTGCCGGTTTGGAATTTTTTGCCTATTTTTTTTGGAATTTTCTAGCCCGGGTCGGGTAGGAACGGAATTCGGGACAAATTTTTTTTTTTTTTCCCTTTCTCGGCCTTTGTCAACCCAGTTTGGATAGAAATATTGCCGGAATGATGTTCTATTTAATTTTTTGAATTTTTTTGCTATTTTCTAGCTAGGGTTGGGTTCGAACGGAATTCGGCACGAATATTTTTTTTATCCTTTTCGGCCTATCTAAACTCGGTTTGGATAGAAATATTGTTGGAATAATGTTTTTTGATTTTTTTTTAATTTTTTGCAAATTTTTTTTTTTAAATTTTCTAGTCCCTATTGGATAGGAACGGAATTCGGGACGAAATTTTTTTTTCTCTTTTTCTCGGCCTATTTCAACCCGGTTTGAATAGAAATAATGCCGAAATAAAGTTTTTTAATATTTTGAATTTTTTTGCTATTTTATTTGGTAATTTTCTTGCTCGAGTCGGGTAGGAACGGAATTCGAGACAAAAATGTTTTTCTCTCCTTCTCGACCTACGTAAACCTGGTTTGGATAGAAATAATGCGAGAATGATGTTTTTTAATTTTTTGAGTTTTTTTGCTATTTCTTTGGGAATTTTCTAGCTCGGGTCGGGTAGGAACGGAATTCGGGACGAAATTTTTTTTTACTCTTTCTCGGCCTATCTCAACCCCATTTGGATAGAAACAATGCCAGAAAGACGTTTTTTAATATTTTGAATTTTTTTGCTTTTTGTTTTTGGAATTTTTTAGCTTGGGTTGGGTAGGAACGAAATTCGGAACGAAATTTTTTTTTTCTCCCTTTCTTGGCCTATCTCAGCCTGGTTTGAATAGAAATATTGCTGGAATGATGTTTTTTTAATTTTGCTTTTTTTTTTTTGGGAATTTTCTATCCCGGGTCGAGTAGAAACGGAATTCGGGACGAAATTTATTTTCTCTTTCTCGGCCTATCTAAATTCGGTTTGTATATAAAATATACCGGAACGATGCTTTTTAATTTTTTGAATTTTTTTGCCTTTTTTTTGGAATTTTCTAGCCCGGGTTGGGTAGGAACGGAATTCGGGACGAAAATTTTTTTCTCTCTATCTCAGCCAATCTCAACCCGGTTTTCATGGAAATAATGCCGGAATGAAGTTTTTTAATTTTTTGAATTTTTTTGGGTATTTTCTTGCCCGGGTCGGGAAGGAATGCAATTCGGGACAATCTTTTTTTTTTTTCCTCTTTCTCCGCCAATCTCAACCCGATTTGGATAGAAATATTGCCGGAGTGTTGTTTTTTAATTTTTTTTAAAATTTTTTTGTTATTTTTTTTGGAATTTTCTAGCCTGGATCGGGTAGGAATGTAATTCGGAACGAAAATTTTTTTTTTCTCTTTCTTGGCCTATGTCAACCCAGTTTTGATAGAAATATTGCCGGAATATTTTTTTTTAATTTTATGAATTATTTTGCTATTTTTTTTGGAATTTTCTAGCCCAGGTTTGGTAGGAACGGAATTCGGGACGAAATTTTTTTTTCTCTTTGTCGAACTATCTCAACCCGGTTTGATTGAAATAATGCCGGAATGATGTTTTTTATTTTTTTTTTATTTTTTTGCTATTTTTTTGGGAATTTTCTTGTCTGAGCTGGGTAGGAACGGAATTCGGGACAAAAATGTTTCTCTCTTTCACGGCCTATCTAAACCCGGTTTGGATAGAAATAATGCCAGACTGATGTTTTTTTTATTTTTTGAATTTTTTTGCTATTTCTTTGGGAATTTTCTAGCCCGGGTCAGGTAGGAACGAAATTCAAGACGATTTTTTTTTTTTTTTTTTCTCGGCCTATCTCAACCCCATTTGGATAGGAAATCACAGCGGAAAAGCATGTTTTTTAGTTTTTTGAATTTTTTTGCTTTTTTTTTTTTTGGATTTTTTTAGCTTGGGTCGGTTAGGAACGGAATTCGGAATGAAGATTTTTTTCCTCTCTTTCTGAGCCTATCTAAACCCGGTTTGGATAGAAATAATGCGAGAATGATGTTTTTTAATTTTTTGAATTTTTTTGCTATTTCTTTGGGAATTTTCTAGTATGGGTCGGGTAGGAATGGAATTCAGGACGAATTTTTTTTTTACTCTTTCTCGGCCTATCTCAACCCCATTTGGGTAGAAACAATGCCGGAAATAAATTTTTTAATATTTTGAATTTTTTTGCTTTTTTTTTTTTTTCGAATTTTTTTAGCTTGGATCGGGTAGGAACAGAATTTGGTACGAAATTTTTTTTCCTCCCTTTCTCGGCCTATCTCTCAGCCTTGTTTGGATAGAAATATTACCAGAATGATGTTTTTTTAATTTTGTGAATTTTTTTGCTTTTTTTTTTGGAATTTTCAATCCCGGGTCGTGTAGAAACGGAATTCGGGACGAAATTTATTTTCTCTTTCTCGGCCTATCTAAATTCAATTTGGATATAAAATATACCGGAATGATGTTTTTTAATTTTTTGAATTTTTTTGCTATTATTTTGGAATTTTCTAGCCCGGGTCGAGTCCCTAGAGATTCCGTGGATAGGCTTTGGTAGAATTAGAGGATCAAAACCTTGAATGGCAAGGAAAACAAAAGTTCACTTCTGGAAAAGTCCTAGAGATGGCTCGGTGACCCCAAGAAAAGATAAGATAAAAGGGGCAAAACCCTCAATGGTTGGCAGGTTTTGTTCCTTCTTTGGAGTTGGCACTCCTGAATCCACGGGTGATCTTGTAATCTCTTCGATAACAACTGAAGTCAGAGGAGCTAGCGTCCTCATCCCTGGAGGAACCTTGCAATGGCGTTCTTGCAATTATTTTGTCCCAATCTTTCCTTAATCCTATTGTAATAGCACTGTGGCTAGTTCTCACTTCGGTATTTGGAGGGCATAGCCTGGCCGCCATGCAATCTTCCCTTCTTACGACCTCTCTTTTGATCCAGATAATGTCATGATTGGCTAAGCTCTAAACTTATGCCTTAAGCACTCTACAATTAAATAGGGCATGTCGGTCCCCACTATGATAGAATGAGCAAATTTCCTAATCGAATCCTAGAGCTCCTATCGATGAGATTTAGATTCGGTGTCTCAAATGTACACACTCTTCCAAAGTGTGCCCTTCAGCCCCAAAATGGTGCTCACATTTCTTGGATGGGTCAAAACCGGGTAAATGAGGACTGTCTTTAGGTTTCACAAATATTGGAGTCACTAGCTTCTTCTCCAACAGATAAGCATAAAGCTTTGCCATGGGAATGGGTAATAGAGAGAATTTTTGTGGTTCTGCCTTGGGATATCAAGGTTGATAGGGCCTTCCCCTCTGATTGAATATTTGGTAAGGTGCATGGTCTGGTTGAACTTGTTGCTGATAAGGCTGGGCATTTGAGGCTGTATAAGAAAAAATAACACCCCTTGGTCCTTTAGGCCTTTTGTCAATCATATGAACATCAGTTTCTTTCCTTTTGCGTCTGGTTGCCTTTTTCACCTGCTGTTCAATCATAGAATTCAAAGCCTTAAGATCAACTATTTTCTTGCTTCTAATACCTTCGTCAATATGCTCCTCAATAGGAATCAGGCTTGCGAAGTGAGTGACTTGGGCACTGATCATCTTCTCATAGTAAGGAGGCTTAAGGTTATCAATGAACCACTTGATCATTTCGTCTTCCATCATGGGAGGAAGCACTTGGGTGGCTACCTTATGCCACCTTTAGGCATACTCGCAAAAAGATTCCCCACTCTTCTTTTTTGTCCTCTGAAGAACTGTGCAATCAAGAGCTATCTCAGTATTGAATCGGTAATATTCCAAGAATGCATTGGCCATTGTTAAGGTCATATTTTATGTAATTGGCTAATCCTTTGACAATACTTGTATTTAGGTAGATCTAAGATGAGTTTAATACTTCAAGAAATATGTGGTTCAAAAATATCAAGTGCTCGTATTAAAAGTCATGAAGATTGGTCCAAGAAACAAGTTAAGAAAAGTTGTTTATTAAGTCTCAACAAATAACTTGACAAATGCCTACTATCGAGACTTGATGTAAAGCTCGATAGATAGCTGAACAGCAGCTTGATCTATTGAGATTTACGTTTTTCAGTTTTCCAAACCTAAAATTCGGCCTAGGATTATGTATTTGTTTAGGGTTTCTTTCTCACAACCATAGACATATATTAGGCTTATTTTAAGAGCCATCACACATGGATACATAGACCTAGAGATTTATTTTCTTTGTGAGAAGCTATTGCGTTTGTACACCATAGAGTTTTGTAACCAAGTGCTTCCAGATCTTCATTGTTGATGAAGTGAAGAACTTTGTAGCCAACAACATCATTCAACTTGCTGGAATTAGTCACGTACTGGGCTCCATGCAAAGGGTTAGTCACAGATTGGAGATTTGTGCATCAAAGGAAAGAAGGCTACTACAAGATCAAGTTCAATTGGGTATTGGAGCGAAGGTTCAACTGTAGGTTGGTATTTTGGGATAGGCTAGGGTAGTTGGTAAGATTCCTTATACTTGTAACCGCTTGATTATTGATTAGTGGATTCTTGGGACTGATGACCTTAAAATCACCCGGTGGGGTTTTTGACTTGCGACAGGTTTTCCCTATTTGTCAACAAATCACCGTGTTAATTTATTTTCTGTTGCATTTAGTTTAATTGGTGATTTGTTGGTGCCTTCAGGTTTTATATGCAATTTAACCTAATTAATCAACTTGGGTAATTGAATTAATTAACTAGGGTCAAGCTATCTTAACCCAACAACCATCTCTCTCCAGCTAAAGGTTTTTTCCAATCTCACATACCAAGTGGCTGCAGGGCCAGTTCAGCTATCAGGGAAAATCTGGCAAAGTAAAGGATGATTGTCTCCATAGGGTGCCGTCTTCCTACAGAACATGTGCAGATGGGCATAGGGATCTCCAGTGCCATCATACTTGACAAACTCGGGTGCCTTGAACTTAGTAGGCATAATGACCTAAGGGAAATTGGTC